>NC_092086.1:47480650-47780650 GCF_045679555.1 Salvelinus alpinus
ATGTTGAAATTCAGCCTTGCACAGATCTGCATAGTCTTCTTTTACAGGGCAAGAGTTAAGTGTACAGCTTTCAGGTGTTATAACATTGAGCGCGACATGTGTTACATTGATAGGTTGAAGCATTAACTCTCCATAATGGAATAGTGAGCAGACATCATATTTGGACATGACGAGCTTCTAATAGGACAGTGGGTGGGGGGTGACAATGTCATCTTGATGTATTCATGACGCGATGACATTTTTAGATGGCTCATGAATGTTATATGAACGTTAGCATTTCAACGGACAGGTCGTAAAAGGTGAAAGCCATCAAGTAATGATGGGATGTTATTGTAAAACAGTGTACTGGAAGAGTTACAGTACAGTACACATTACACAAATACGCCACTTGACCTCCAGAGTCCAGTTAAGACATAGTGTGCATGATGCCAACATTCGCTGCTGCTATCAATTCATGCAACCCTTTCTAGAGTAGTCAGTCAACCCCACTATTACAGCTGGTCATGAGCATTAAGCTAAAAAATGAGTTAGTCAAGCTGACAAAAATTTCTGACAAAAATATCAAATATAAAACTTTGAACAGTGCTCCTCCCTTGTGTCCTGAGGTCCTTCCTTTAACTAAGGTAGTGCGTTAATAAGCATGTTGTTATGATTCGTTTTTAGCTTACTAGCATTTTGGTGGTTGGTAAAATGAGATCGCCTGAAGATTCCAGCTCCCCGTGGACTAAAGAAATGTATCTCACACGTGTTGTGTTGGTCTCACACTTCTTTCAGTATAACAACTCATCTTAACATGCACATGCTTGTACAATAATGCCATATACCTTCAATATTGAAACAGTAAACTTGTAGTAAAAGTATCTGGAAACCAATTTTGTTTGAAATGTGTTTGGAAGGGCCAGAGAATATTTACATTGCCTGATGGTTGACAATAATACTGTATAATCTATTTTTGGCATGTTCATTTCAAGGATTTCGGTGTGTTTTGTTTTCCTAGTGGCTTACTGTTTGCAGGTGCATCAGAAAAGTCCTACTCTCTCAGTCTCCCTAGAGGGAACTAACAGTGTGGCTCCTCGCCTCCATGCCTCCGGGTCTAACTAACGGAGAGACTGACTCACTCAGATGTGAAATCAAGTTTACAAAAACAGGGTCTGTTTTCCTACTGGATCTTGTGCATAGCCCAACAAAGTGAGAATTCAACAAATACGAAAACAAATTGTTGCCTCGGAAACCGATCCATATGGTCTTCCTGGAATCAGTCTTTTCCACCCAAACTTAACTTAATCGCCTGAATCCATTGTTTTTAGATTATCTTGGTTGCCCTGTATTTAGAAAGGTTGGTTGCATTGCACCACCACAGATATAGTCACTTTTCAATCCAACTAATGATTAATTGTGTGATCTAAATATTTCCATTTTAGAAACCAGTATAATGATGATTTAAATAGTTTGACTATCCAGATCTGTTTACACTTGATTGATATCCAGATACAATGGATCCCTCCAGAGGTAGTCAGGAAGATCTGATCACAATCAGATCACTAATGCGTCTTTTAATCATCTACACCTGTTTTAAAAAATGTGTGCACAATCACAATGTCGACAAGATCAGGACAAAGGACGCATGTTAGAACCAGGTGTAAACGGGGCTTCTGTTTCCATCATGTGGAGGCTGTTCTTTGTCTTAGGGTGTCCCCTCTATGATTGTCTAAACATAATCCCAGTGTGTGCATCTCAGCCCATCACAGAGAATAATTATATGCACGACTGCATACTTCTCCTCTTAAAAAGACCTCCAAGACGCCCAGCCGCCCTCTCTTATGGCCGTCTTTCTTTTAAGACACCTCAAATCAAAGTTTATTGGTCGCGTACACAGTTTAGCAGGTGTTATAGCAGGTGCAGCGAAATGCTTATGTGACTAGGTCCTAAAAATGCAGTAAAACCTTACATCATTCTTATGGTTTCACTGTATGTTACTGTGCTGTGTAGTGCTGCATCGGTCTCCAACTCCGCCTTTTGGGAATATTCCATTGGAATTATGCTCTTGTACAAAAAGCCAACGCACTTAGCAATTCACTTTCTTCTTCTACAAAGCTTTTGTGAGCCGATGGCATTTTTTCATACCTGGAAGATTATTTGAGTTTTAATCTCATTTTTGTATTTGTATTTCCTGCAGATCACACATGATTAAATATAGGATATTTTCAGAGCAAAGATACACATACTAACCCATATTTTCTTTCTGTTCAAAATGATCTTTAAATTAATTGGCATGGGGTTCTTTTATTACTCATTGAATTCTTGGGGACGTCCAGTGCTCTTTTTGTTTTCAGATGAATCCATCCATTCCGTTCTGGAATCTCTCATCCCGTCTCTGTTGTTTTCTTTGTACATTCGTTAAAGTCTCAGCCTTAACCAAGCACATTGAGGTCCCTCAGAGAAGGGTTGCAATGCAACACTAAGTTAACAATGTAATTACCATCACTATTTTGTGCCGCACTGCTTTGAAGTATTAAAAATAGAGGGGAATACACAACAAAATGTGTAATTGGGAAATGTTGGATTCCCACATTAACAGCCCCAGTTTTATTTTCTATTGTTCAGCCTTGTCATGTTCTTCTTTAGTACAAAATTAATTGTATTTACTTGTCGACAGACCGAGAGAGTGGAATGGACAGATGGTTATCTCACAACTAACTGGCAACATCTTTCTACTACACAACTTCCACAGTGAATCTAGTACAAGAACAACCGAGCCAGACAAAACAATGTATTGGGAATCCATATTGTTGACATTCCATCCAAGATGTAAAATCGATGTGATGCATGTAATCTGTGTGGCTTGAATCCCGGCTTTAACTTAATTCCAGTACCATGGATAACCAATGCCATGACATTACCGTTACTTTCTGTGCTTCCCTTTATAATTTGTGTGATATTTGACATTGAACAGATTGTAATGCAATCGGTGTATCTTGGCAGACAGAATGTTCTACGTGCAGTATCTTCATAGCAATAATTTATTAATGGTCTAGGAAATTCAACCCCATACTCATGGGGAACATCATTAACTTGAGACAGTAATACCTAAGGACTTCACTAATCGCGTGTAGCAATGTCTTGTAATATTGCTATCATTATCACAAATTGAAACAGGGTATCCAGGGTGTCCTCAATAATGAAAACATGAGTATATTATTTCAGACACAAAGGGAATGCATTTCCAGTGCAACATAGCTTATTTTATGGAACGCTATCTTGGAGGAAAGTGCATGCCAGTGATTTGTGAGCAATTGCTTCAAACTGAAGTGGACCACAGCAGGGCTATTTTGGTCCACATACCCCTGTGTGCCCCTCTGCACTTGTCAGCAGCTGAGCAGAGTCAGTCAGTCAGATCGGACTGGGTTGATGCCCAGCCTTCCAGTGCTCAGGGTCAGTGTGCCGGTGATGTGCCATAAACTCCTGCTCTCTCTCTCTCCAAGGCCATATGGGGCCTGCACCTCCTCCTGGGCTCCTGCTCCCCCCTGCGGCCTGCCCCCCGCCCCACCTCAGAAACACTTACATCACAAATAGGTCAGAATCCTGTCAAAACTACATGTACTGTCTGAGTAGAGAAGAGCATCAGCCACTGAGATAACATGGGGGGAGGGGATGATTCTGCTCTAATAGGAGATGTGATGTGATTCCTGTTTACTTGTCATTTTGTTTCCTTCATTTAGTTACTACATTGATTTTTTACAAATATGTGCAGGAAACAACATTTACTTACATTTGAAGTCCCCCTGGGGTTTTGCGTTTCTCGTCCGTTTATATTTTTTTCTCTGTTTACATTTTTTCTCTGGAAAATAATGTATTGAGTTACGGTTGTGTTTAATAACAGTGAAAACCAATGTAGACGTGATGTTTTTTATGTCAATATTTGAGAGACCCTTGTATTCCCCCAGGGGTCTGAGTCGAGGGAAGGGTTTTCAGTTCTGCAGTGTAGGCTAGCTGGGGCAACTAACTGGGGCAGCTGCAGGATCAATCCTGCCAAGGACACAGGGCTTCCCAGGCCTGTTCAATGCCATAAAATGGGTCATTGAACAGCTAAATGGAGTCATTATGATGAGTAATTAAAAGAATAGCGCCCAAGACTCCCCAAACTCTTCTTTTGGTTCTTGTTTCCGCTGTTTTTTTTGTTTTTTTTTCATAGGCCCGCCTGCGCTATATGGCAGCTGCCTCGGGGCACTCAAACTATCACCTCTTTCAACAGAATGCAAATTGCATCCTTACCAACTAATTGAATGGTGTTATCTATCGTCCTCGGATTTATTGAAATTCTAGCAGTGTTTCAGATTTCCATTAGCTACTGTTCAACATTGCATTTCTGTCTGTGTTTTTCCCAAGATACTGCATGTCACGCAAACAGTGGATCACAGGAGAGGGGACTAGAGAATCATTTCATTTCGACAAGAGTACTAATATGAATACTGATAGCGCACTCATCTGAAGCTTGAGTTAATATGTATGTAGGTGTCTCTATATAGGAACTTTTCATTAGTGCAGTGTTGCATAGAGACTTCATAAACAAGATCATACCAACATGAGTAAAGACAACAGCAGGGCTATACATCATATTCTATTTAGCTAACAAATGACATATACTGGGTACAAAGCATCCGTTTCTCATCATTGTCTTGCCTTTCCGTAATATGAACAGAGAGAGCACCCATGTTCCCCCTGGGCAGTGAGTATGGAAAATAGTCATTGGGTTTATACGGGAAGCCATTTAGAGGGAGGAAAGCAAATTGAGTTTTGTTTAATTAGTACGAGCAGTTTGCTGATCACAGGAAATTGCATGGCCAGAATATGGTATACAGAATTTCATTAGCTTGTTCCTGTTAATTGAGGTTTATAGAGTGAATCAAATCAGTCCTTTAAAAAAAGGGTTGTGCTATTGGACGTGCTCATGAATTGCTATTGCAGAGAGCTCCAGCAATGATAGGTCATTATAGGTAATAAGGGTCACCCACCTAAGATTAATTCCCCTAATCAATCCTTTATGACAGGGGTCGTAACTCCGGTCCTCCAGTACCCCCAACAGTATACATTTCTGTTGAAGCCCCATACAAACACACCTCATTCTACTTGTTGAGGGGTTGATGATTAGTTGATTAGTAGAATCAAGTGTGCTTGTCTTGGGCCACAACAGAAATGTATACTGTTGGGGGTACTGGAGGACCGGAGTTGGGAACCACTCCTTTATGAGCACTACGAAAACCAACGACCCTATTCTGAACCAAAACAGCAGTGTGATCTGGCTAGATACTAAAATATTGATTTCTACATGGATTTCTATCTTTGTTTGGACAGAAATGTTTTAAAACCACTCAAAAGTTATTGAGAGATTCATTCACACATTGCACTCTGCCATATGTTTTCCTGTGCGTAGAGCAAAAAGGAGCTGTTTGATTTACCCTTCGATTATCTGAGAGGACCAGAAGAAGGATCCATGAGGACTGGACTGATGCTGCTGGAGGATCCCAGAGATGCTTTTACTTATCGGAGACATTAACCCAGATAGCAGAGGTAAGTCCAGTGACTGGCATCGATTCAACCTTAGCATGACTCCCTCCAGGTGATACGCTGCCCTGTAATGTGTGTCCCTAAGAGGATCCCGGGGAATCTATCTCTAATCTACCGGTCACAATACGCATGGATAACTACATGAGACAAGACAAGCCCTCACAGGACATGGCATTCTCCAACAAAAGAAAATCAATTCGAAGGGTCAGTTCTAAATTCACTGGGTGGGGGTCATAAAAACTGTAAAATACAAATGCACACCGTCCACCCTCATATAATTGATAATAAATTATGTTTATGATCACAAGTAACAGCAACTGTAGCAACCCTGTGTTTATAAATGTGGATAAACATCAACTTTGCCATACTGGCATGTTTTTGTGACATAGTCGATGCCACACAGGGCTACGGGCCAGAAGGTTGAGGGTTCGCAGACCACCACGTACGAGCTTGCTCTACCTGCTTGTTTCACTAGGCCTACACTATGACCAGAGCTGGCTGCAGACCATGATAAGCTAGAGAGAAATCAGATTTTCTACATTTTGATGCCATATTTATAGATATATAAAATACATGCAACACATTTTCCATTAACAGGTTTCTGTGCCAATGCACCACACAGCCAATTAACAAAGCATACCGACTTTGGGCGCTAAGAACAGCTCTTAGTTGTGGTATATTGGCCATATACCACACCCCCTCGTGCCTTATTGCTTAATTGTTCTTACCAGGTAGACTGTTATATTTAAAACAGTTAATATTACAGTCTCTGGCTCTGGTATTTTTCTGGTGGACAGCTCTAACAAATAACAAATAGTTGGATAGGTACCTGGGGGCTGAATCTGGGATAATTCTGTGGACCAGAGCAAGTTGAATTAATAAGACAATTGTTTTTCCACAGATAGCCATCCTAGCTGCTTAAAATGATTGACCTCCAGATGAGTATGAGAGGGTAGTTCAAGCACAATTCTTACAAGCTTGTTTTGGCTGGTCTGTAGCTTATTCTTTAGACATTTGGGGCTGCTGTTGAACCGTGATGTGCAGGCATAATCAAAGTGACACTGGATTAGAGCACTTGCCAGAGTCTTTATGGTGTTTATAGCTAGGTTTCCATCCAATTGGCAAAAGATTTTCATGCAAATGTTCAAACATTTGCATAAAAACAATATTTTCCCCATCCAACACAATCTCACACTCAATTCGTGCAATATGTACAAAAAGTATTTCAGCAGATTCCGTGCATTTTTGTGTCTTAATTCGTGTGAAAAGACACACATTTTTATGTGACTTCATTCAGAGGAAAATACCTTTTGGGGAGGCAAACTTCGGAACAATGTTTTGAAAGTCATTAGAGCAATGCATGATGGGCAATGGTGTTCTACACTACCTTTTTTTGTTTCCCACTTTTATTTATATATATACAGTGCCTTCGGAAAGTATTCAGATCCCTTGACTTTTTCCACATTTCGGTACGTTACAGCCTTATTCAAAAATGGATAAAAATAAAAAATACTCAGAAATCTGCACACAATACCCCATAATGACAAAGCAAAAACAGGTTTTTAGAAATGTTTACAAATGTATAAAAATCTAAAACAGAAATACCTTCTTCACATAATTGTTCAGCCCCTTAGCTATGAGACTCGATTTTGAGCTCAGGTTCATCCTGTTTCCATTGATCATCCTTGAGATGTTTCTACAACTTGATTGGAGTCCACCTGTGGTAAATTCAATTAATTGAACATGATTTGGAAAAGGCATACACCTGTCTATATAAGATCCAACAGTTGACGGTGCATGTCAGAGCAAAAACCAAGCCATGAGGTCGAAGGAATTGTCCGTAGAGCTCTGAGACAGGATTGTGTAAAGGCACAGATCTGGGGAAGGGTACCAAAACATTTCTGCAGCATTGAAGATCCCCAAGAACACAGTGGCCTCCATCACCACCAAGACTCTTCCTAGAGCTGGCCGCCCAGCCAAACTGAGCACCGGGGGAGAAGGGCCTTGGTCAGGGAGGTGACCAAGAACCTGATGGTCACTCTGAGAGAGCTCTAGAGTTCCTCTGTGGAGATGAGAGAACCTTCCAGATGGAAGCCAATCCTCAGTAAAAGGCAGATGACAGCCTGCTTGTACTTTGCCAAAAAGGCACCTAAAGACTCTCAGACCATGAAAAACAAGATTCTCTGGTCTGATGAAACCAAGATTGAACTCTTTGGCCTAAATGTCAAGTGTCACATCTGGAAGAAACCTGGCACCATCCCTACGGTGACGCATGGTGGTGGTAGCATTTTCAGCGGCAGGGACTGAGAGACTTTGATCGAGGCAAAGATGAACGGAACAAAGTACAGAGAGATCCTTGATGAAAACCTGCTCCAGAGCGCTCAGGACCTCAGACTGGGGTGAAGCCTCACCTTCCAACAGGACAACGACCCTAAGCACACAGCCAAGACAGCGCAGGAGTGGCTTCGGGACAAGACTCTGAATGTCCTTGAGTGGCCCAGCCAGAGCCCGGACTTGAACCCGATCGAACATCTCTGGAGAGACCTGAAAATAGCTGTGCAGCAACGCTCCCCATCCAACCTGACATAGCTTGAGAGGATCTGCAGAGAAGAATGGGATAAACTCGTCAAATACAGGTGTGCCAAGCTTGTAGCGTCATACCCAAGAAGACTCGAGGCTGTAAACACTGCCAAAGGTGCTTCAACAAAGTACCGAGTAAAGGGTCTGAATATTTATGTAAATGTGATATTTCTGTTTTTTATTTAATACATTTGCAAAAATTTCTAAAAAACTGTTTTTGCTTTGTGATTGTGAGGTATTGTGTGTAGATTGATTAGGAAAAATAACTATTTATTTCATTTTAGAATAAGGCTGTAACGTAATAAAATGTGGAAAAAGTCAAGGGGTCTGAATACCTTCCGATTGCGCTGTATGTCAAATTTTATGAGGGTTGCCAGATAGGAGAAAAATACAGATTTTATTTTTTTTGTGGTATCGATGAAGATATTTGACTGGGGAATATGGATACAATTTTATGTTGGGAAATTATATAATTATATAATACACACCATTATACACTTACACACCAACACACATATACACACACTCCCTTTTTTTAAAACTTATGTTGTAGCCAACTCTTGACTTTTGTATTCATAATTTTTTATAAAATATTTGTATCTAGTTGTCATGTGTTCATTATCTTTAGCTGGTTAAGTGTTTGTAGTTTGAATGTTTCAGTAATGATTAACATGGTTAAATAGCCCTAAATCTATACCTGATTTAGCTTTTGGTATATTTGGCATTTTTATACATATTCTGTATTTCCACTGAAGAAAGCAATAATGAATCAACACGCTACTGTAAATAAATGGACACTACCTGTTATAAAACGGAAATTGCTCTCCATAAATAAATGAAGCAATTCGGCAATGGGTTTCACAGCCCTATAATAATGATGCAAGTTGTATCAGCTTAAAAGGGGTTTATTCACAACCTATGAGGTATAAGATGTTTGGAAATGTGGTATAGGAGAGTCTGAAATTAATTGAATATCCTTAACCTAAACTATGTTCAATGTCAGCAGTAATTTCAAGTGAGAAATGCTCAGTTTTGGTTTTGCAGCCCTATAATAATGATACAAGTTATTTCACCTTAAAAAGGGTTTATTTGCAACCTCTGGGGTATAACATGTTGGGCAAAGTGGTATAGGAGAGTCTGACATATTACCCCTAATTTGAGTTCAGTCTTTGCCAATGAGAACCAAGAGAGGCCTAGCTTCATCCTTCATGACTGGGAAAGGCCTCGATTCTAGGCCGTAGAAAATCCTACATCCATCTCATTAGATCAGAACAGGATGGATCAACAGTGATTTCATATTATTGGTTTGCATCCTAAAAAAAGGATAGTTGTGTTTTGCTGCAGAACACACTTACATTATCTGTCTACCCATATGATGTGGATCATTGTCAGGTTATTAGATGTATAAGCTTTAGTAACAAAAGAACATCATGATTGTAATAACACTTTAAACAGGTACTTTGTAAAGGTGTAGAATGTGTTCGTTTTTACCACACGGGTAAGTTAACTTATGTAAATTAGACATACAGATGATTTTCTTCTGAATAACTGGTCTGGGCAAAGCACTTTCCACTCAGCAAGAGGCAACTTTGATGTAAGGCTTGATGACACCTGTAGTGACGACTTCTATCCGTCACGCCCAATGTTGCTTATCCATTGTTCACTAGATATATCAATGTAATTACAGCCAACACAATGTTGAAGAACAGAACGCTTCCCACCACTAGATCACATAACTAGGTGTGAGCTGAACGTAATCCCAACGCTGCCATCAATGTAGCGGAAGAAAGTGAAAGCCGCAACGAGGACTCTAACCAAGGCTCATACGTGGCAAAGTGAGCTGTAACAGCCGTTGCCATGAAAGCTTAGTATGCCTCTAGGCCGAGGGAGTAGGTCTACAATGCTGGCATATGCCTTGTTACAACAGCCGAAGTATATAACATGATTGATCCGACCATAATAATCATTGTCAAACAGCCTTAGAAGTGCCATAAGTGTAAGTCAACATAATTCATTATTTTACATTAACCTGTTTAACTGCATTGATATGGCTTAATTGATGCATTGATATGGCTTAACAGACTCGTTATAATTGCAAATGCCATGCAGTTGCACCAGGGGAATTTAAACCAAACTGATTTTTTTGCGGGTCTTCTGTTTCCCCACACTTATTGGTTATTTAATTTCCCATCATGATAATGTATCCCCATTCCCCAATCAAATACCTTCATCGATACCACAAAAAAACAGACAAATACAGATTTTTACTCCAATCTGGCAACCCTCATAAAATCCGACATAGCACCAGATTCCCAAGTATTAAGCGAAAACAAGCATAGAAAACAATATTGGTATATCTTTAAAAGAAATTAAACCAGAGGCTACTATTATACTGTAAGTATTTCGGTGACTACCTGGTTGATATTTATTATTATTTTTTATTACATTTTTTGATTTCACCTTTATTTAACTAGGCAAGTCAGTTAAGAACAAATTCTTATTTGCAATGACGGCCTACCGGGGAACAGTGGGTTAACTGCCTTGTTCAGGGGCAGAATGATGTCAGCTCCGGGATTCAATCCAGCAACCTTTCAGTTACTGGCCCAACGCTCTAACCACTAGGCTACCTGCCACCCCTGATTAACAATATTGGGTTGTTAACACCTTTGTTTTTTCATATAAATACATTTGGGATCCAAAAAAAGCAGTGTAGAACACCATTGCCCAAAATGCATTGCTCCAATAACTTTCAAAAGATTGTTCCAAAGCTTGTCCCCCAAAAATGTATTTTCCTTATGAATGAAGTCACACAAAAATGTGTCTTTTCCTACAAATGAAGCCACACAAAAACGCACAAAAACACACAAAATCTGCTGAAATACTTTTTCTACATATTTGCACGAATTGAGTGTGAAATTGTGTTGTCCCATCAGAGTTGTGTTTCCATCTAATTTAATTTGTTGCAGATAAAATTATGTGCATAAATACGTAGTGCACATAAAAATAACTTTTGTGGTTAAATTCTCATGTACCGGAATAAAAAAATACAAGTTAAATGGATTTCCATTGCATTTTCAAGGTCTACTGGTTTTGTCTCCAAAAATGTTGCGTACGTATAGTGAATGTGTCCACTCTGGTATTGGCATGTGTGCTCTAGACAACAGCTCACAGACACAGTGTGTGTATAGGCTACATGATCAGATTATTATGGACAAAAGTGCAATATTATTTTTATTTGTCAAACTGCAGCCAAGCATCGATCATTATGACACCAGAATAAGAATTATTGAAAGGCGCATCAAGCTCATCATTGTGCACTTTCACCACCCTGTGAAGTTCATCATTATTTCATCTGTAACGTAATAAATTGTATGCTTTTCCATGATGTCCTGACATTTTTCATACAACATGTACTTTCCTCGCACAAAAAGGTTGGATGGAAACCTAGTTCATGTCAAGCCATTTTGAGGATGCTGAAATTATATTTTGGATGAACGTGAGCATGCCTACAAGAGACGTTTGAAGTAGCCTAATCCGATTCAAACATTGTGACTGGTTGTGTTTCTGCCACATATAAAAAGTAATACATTTTAATAGTTAAATTACAAATATTTAGGCTCGGGTTGGAGAGGAGGCAGAGCATGTGTTAAGCTTTCCTGAATAACTGGGACTGCCAGGAGCGTATGTGGCCACACTATTATAGGACTTGGGAGAATGATGATCTGCAACAGACAGCCCAGCTTAGTAAAATAGAAAATAAAACAGAAGTAAAAATACACCCAGACTGGCTTGCTACTGTTCCTTTCTAGACCTTATAAACTGTAGAGAGAAGACCCACAACTGATCCACCGATCCCATAGGGCGGCGCAGAACTGGCCCAGCGTCGTCCGGGTTTGGCCGGGGTAGGCCGTCATTGTAAATAAGAATTTGTTCTTAACTGACTTGCCTTGTTAAATAAAGGTTAAATAAAATAAAAAAAGAATACAAATTGAATGAAACATTGAAATTACAGGGCTTTTCCGCTGTTATTCAAATGACATTTTCCCTGCAGCCTAGAGTATAATAACGCAATTATTCATTGTATTGTGGTGTTGTAGACTACTATAGGTAGGATACTAGAAATGTCCCTAAACAAGATATATAGGAAAGCTTTTTGAGCTGCATGTCTCATGTCTTCACTGTCCTTTCATGCACAATTATGCACCTGGTTTCTCCGCTGCCTATCAGCTATACCTATTTGTTCTTGTGGATTCATATGGAACACTTATGAAGCTTTGAATGCTTTTATTTGTGGTATGATTGCTAGTTAGCCTAATGCAGATCTGGACAAACGATCCACCTACCACTATTGTCACTATGAATGGTGGATAGAGTACAGGATAGACAGTTAGTCTGGTAGACTTTATACAACGGATGGGTCTAATCCTGAATGCTGATTGGTTAGAAAAGCATTCCAGCCGGTGTCTATTCCACCAGCTAAATCTATGACGTTAAAATGACTATTTACTCTGTTCCATCTTACTGTGCTATCCAGTGTCTCCTCAGCCCAACCAGGCAATTTATAAACTTGATTTCCACTATAAAAAGCATCTAGACATTTTCTTACATTTCTTTGAGACTAACATTTAGCGGAGATTTGCATAAACCTTGCTGTCTCTCCAACATTTGCAACGTTATTTCCATATTACATTTCGATCTCCAGCTCTCCCGTAGTAAAGAAGGTGTAGGGGTCGGGAGTCGGGACGAGACAGACAGGCAGACAGCGATTCTCAGCCAGTCGAAATCATGAATCAGCTGGCATAATTTTTATTGATATATACAAAGAAATGTCAATTGAAGGTAAAACAAAACGAAGTGCAGGTAGTTTGCAGTCTTTCCAGCTTCAGTTTGAAGTGAAATTGTTAGCTGTGTTGTTAGCTAGCTCCTCTGAACAACAGTGTCCTGATGAGAGAGCACATTTTCTATGCCAGGCAAAATCGTGCCTCATTAGCTCATTGTTATGGATATATCCAAATAAATGTCACAAGAAAACAGCTTAAACAAATGCAAATGCAGCTACTGTTGTTATTCTGGCTGCACTGTTTGACATGACTGTAAATTAGCTATAGTTGGCTAGCTAGCAAGCAAGGGATAAGAACGTTGCCAGCCAGTATGGCAATGTAACATTTAGAAAGAACGACTGGACCACGTCCATAGATACAGAACAAAAAGACTGAATGACAGGGTCACGTCTCTGGCAACCGAACCGATAGAACGAACGACCAGCCGGCTTGGGTAGCAACCCTAGATTTTTGTCGGGACTATCTGGTGGAAGGATTAAATAGAATGATTCAATTCATTAAAACATTTATTTTAATGAAAATATTATTTGAATATGTTGGTAACCCGTTGTATAAAAGTGATAATGCACTCAAAACCGGTGTTTGGAGGATATATTGGCACAGTTTGCCGGCCCTCCACTTCGTCTCGGGCCTAACAACACCCGTGCCAATATATCCTCCAAACACTGTCTGAGGGCATTATGACTTAAATATTAACCTGTCATATAGTTAGTGTACGGAAAGCGTAGTGCATAAGGGAAGTACCAAGCAGATGAGGAAATGTGTCTAGGATGGCAGAAAATATTTAGTAAAACCTGCAAAAGAGTGAATGTAAACCAGGGAAGAAACACACTACCCGCCCATATGCCCAATATAAAAAACACAACCCTCCCTATGCTTGAGTACCAGCTCTAGAGACTGAATGGTAAAGTGATTCAAACATGTCAATTTTGAAATTATTTGGTGGAATTTCACTAAAATACATACCACTACTATGAACATATTCTCTTAGAACTTGTACTCAGTACCTCAATTGTCATGTTTTTCACATTGTGGAGAATCCGAGGGCAGTGGAGAATAAACAGCATGGCAACAGGAATTTAACCAAGGTTTACTGCTAGAAAGCCTCAAACTCTCCTTGTTAAACCCTAAAGGGATGGAATCTGTTGGTAGAACCACATGTTGTCTGCTGATAAGGTAAAGGCTCAAATCTCTGTTATTTGTTAACACAATACAACACTATCAGAACTCAGGATAAGACCCAGACAGCTAGTCACAGATGTTTACTGACCCAAACAGGGGGCATGCAAAAGACAGGTCAAAGGCAGGCAGAGGTCCGTAATCCAGGGCAGAGACAATAAGGTACAGAACAGCAGGCAGGCTCAGGGTCACGACAGGCAGAATTGTCAGAACCAGGGAAACAGACCGTGAGAAAGCAGCTAGACAGGAAAACACACTGGTAAGACCTGACAAGAGAAGAGGAACTGGCAACAGACAAACAGAGAACACAGGTATAAATACACTGTGGATAACGAGGAAGATAGGCGACACCTGGAGGGGGGTGGAGACAAGCACAAAGACAGGTGAAATAGATCACGGTGTGACAAACACATGGTGGTATGCTGCTCTCTGTCAATCTTCGAAGAAGGCATCTAAGAACGTACACAATTGTGTATAGACTGAATTGTAGATACTATGAAGAGCAATCTTTCCTGAGTCCATAAGGTCAAACCATCAATAGTTATAATATGCTCACCAATGCAAGGGTCACTAAAATATGATATTCATTCTGCACATCCGGAGCAGGATTAGAACTCTTAAATCTATTAGTCTTTCATGTTTTAATGATTTTTACCTGTTACAATTTTTTATTATAATTTAAAACTGGAGCTAATATTGACACTGTTTCCTTTTGATTTCAAACAATGTCAGTGTCCATGGCAACTAGATTTCAATGTGAGCCAAATTGGCTTTTGATGTGTCTTTGTCAATCACGAGCGAGGGTGGCACATTTGGAAGGACTTCAAAATGTTATCACAGTTGAACACATCAATGTGAACGCCTGGATAGCTAGATCAATTGACTGGCGTTGATTTAATCTCTCCAGTATAGATAGTGGTGATGTACTGCCCTCGGGAGCGCTACTTGAGCAAAAAGCAACATGTTCACTTCTCATCTGAGGATGATCCAAAGGGTCAACTTCAAGTCCATGCACTCATTCTATTTAGCCCCTCTAACTGAGCCTTGGAACTGAGGAGACAATACAAAGACTGTGAGTATGGTTTTTAATGACCACTTTAAACCTGTGATTGACACTTTGCTTTGACGGATGCTGAGGACGTCTGGAAGTTAAACAGTTGAAAAGAGGTGAGGGCCCTCTGTGCCAAGCTGCTTTCTTTGACACGTGTCACAAGGGACAGAGCCTGTCCAGAAAGAATGCTGTGGTAAAACTATGGAACATCGCCTATTGTTCCCATGGTACTGTAGAGGCGATTGAGATCAAGATTCACTGTGGCATTATGTGCAATATGACACAAAATGGAGAGTAGTAAGAAACCAGTATGGCAGTGTTTAAAACCTTTACCCTCTAAGTTATAGAGACAGGGGAGGTTTTATTTGTTTTTCTTTATTCTGTACATCCAGGCCCTATCATTAAAGCCCCAATGGGGACAGTAAATCTTCCACTACTAGTGAGACTAGAGGACTGAGAACCCCCCCCTGGAAGACATGCTCATGACATCAGAGAACGTTGACTGACATAGACCCGGAATAGATTTCCACTGCTAACCTTCATGCTCCCTTCACCTATGGCCTTGAGTCACAGAGGCTTCCTATTTATTGTTTGTCTCATATGTTTGTGCTGCTAATATACTATCCCTCACACATATACTGTGCAGTAAGGTCATTCTTCCTCAAAATTGCATTTATCTGAAAAAAAAAAAAAAAACGTATTATAAGAATATCATACTCTGTGAAGGCTACTGTATAGGTGAACTTATTGCAAAATACCTCAAGCGAGAATTGAAATGATGAGATCCGTCGCTGTAGGGCTGTTATTTTTCAAGCCACATGCAGTATGTCTCACACGGGGATCCCTGGTGCTTTTCCCTCCCATGGCCATTAACTCCCCTGCACAATCATTTTATCTATATGACTCATTTAAAAAGAGTAGAGTAGGTCTGTGCAGCATCAGCTTTAAACTGCTTCTCATCTCTACTGACTGACATTTAGCACCGTAGTGCCACTGCACACTGGATGGTGAGAATATGAAGAAACGCCAATCACACCTCTGATAAGGTTTAGTTTGTGAAAGCTTATCTCTATGTTAACCTCTAATGGTGAGGGGAACAAGAACTATCAGCCTGGTCTCATAGACTAGACGTAACATAGTAAATGTAAATCTGGGACACTCAAATGAGTATGATATGTTACGTTTGGTATGGTTAGAGCAGACGGTTGGTTACTTAAGGCTGGCCGAGGTGGATAAGTGGGTGTATAACGCAAATGTCTAGCAACCCAGAGGTTGAGAGTTTGAATCTCATCATGAACAACCTACTTTGTAGGTACTTTGCAACTTCTTAGCATGTTAGCTAACCCTTCCCCTAACCTTAACCCTTTTACCTAACTCCTAATCTTAACCCTAACCATAACCCTTACCACTAACCCCTAGCCTAGCTAGAATTTGTAGAATTTGTAACACGCCATAAGTTTTGCAAATTCGTAACATATAGTACATTTAGCAAATTCGTAACGTATTGTAAGTTAAGCAAATTCGTAACATATAATACCAATTGGAATTCATAACATATCATACAAAATCGGGGATGGACATCCACAAATTAATACATGCCATATATGAGGGATACAATCTTCCCAGCTCTGCTGATTTTGCTGCGAGGAGGCAGAGTCATTAGATCATTTAATTTGGTACTGTCCATACTGTATGTAGCTCGTTTTTTGGTCACAGGTCCACGAATGGCTGAAGAATTGCAACATTTACCTAAAACTAATTTGAAAAGTCATAGTCAATCGATCAATAATTAAATAATTATTTTATCTTTAATTTACAATCTGTAGAAACTATGAGAATAGAAAGGTTCAGTACTTTTGTGAAGCACCACAGCACAGTTGAAAAATATATGGCAAGTAGAAATCCAATATGGATGGTGTTAAGAGATAGATGGGAGGGGTTGAATGGAGCTGAACGGTGGGACTAATAACAACAAGATAACAAATGTAAAACATACTGGGTCTGTAAAATGAATATAGGATCAGAACTTTTGTGAAATAGCACAGTTACAAATATATGGCAAATAGAAATCAAACTGCATAAACATCAGAAATAGAGGAAGGCCAGGACTAAAAACAAACAAAATATAACTATTGTAAAATAGATTGTGTCTGTAAAATGTGTATAGTATGTTTAAGCCGGCAGTAGAAGCCTAAGTGTTATTGTTCATTAGTTTACTTTAATTGGGGGAGGAGTGGTAGGGTTTGTGGGGAATAATAAAGGAAGGTATATTCTAAAAAAAGTGTGTATGTGTATATATGTATACATGTATGTGTATATATGTATATATATGTATATGTATGGATGTTTATATATATATATATATATATATATATATATATATATATATATATATATATATATATATATATATACAGTATATGTGGGTATGTGTATGTATGTATATAGATATATATATTTACCCCAAAATATATATGGGGGATTGGAAATGATGCAGACAATTACATTGATGGATGCAACAATCTATACTCAATATTAAAGCTTAAAAAAAAGGAATACATGCCATACAAAGCATAACATATCATACTAAATGGAGAGTATTGGATTTACATACAGAATAATACGAAATGCTCTGAGACCAGGTCGGAACTATCAGATACCAGTCTTCTGAGTAGATAAAAAACATATATACAGTACCAGTCAAAAGTTTTGACAAACCTACTCATTCAAGGGTTTTTCTTTATTTTTTTGATTTTTCTACAATGTAGAATAATAGTGAAGACATCACAACTATGAAATAACACATATGGAATCATGTAGTAATCCAAAAAGTTCAAAAAATAATATATATTTTTATTTTATTTGAGATTCTTCAAAGGAGCTATCCTTTGCCTTGGTGACAGCTTTGCACACTATTGGCATTCTCTCCAGCAGCTTCATGAGGTATGCTTTTCCAACAGTCTTGAAGGAGTTCCCACAAATGCTGAGCACTTGTTGGCTGCTTTTTCTTCAATCTGGGGTCCAACTCATAATAAACCATCTCAATTGGGTTGAGGTCGGGTGATTGGGGAGGCCAGGTCATCTGATGCAGCACTCCCTCATTCTATTTGGTCAAATAGCCCTTACACAGCCTGGAGATGTGTTTTGGGTCATTTTCCTGTTGAAAAACACATGATAATCCCACGAAGCGCAAACCAGATGGGATGGCATATTGCTGCAGAATGCTGTGGTGGCCATGCTGGTTAAGTGTCCCTTGAATTCTAAATAAATCACTGACAGTGTCACCAACAAAGCATCCCCACACCATCACACCTCCTCCTCCATGCTTCACAGTGGGAACCACACATGCAGAGATCATCCGTTCACCTACTCTGCGTCTCACAGACACGGCGGTTGGAACCAAAAATCTCCAATTTGGACTTTCCAACGGTCTAATGTCCATTGCTCGTGTTTCTTGGCCCAAGCAAGTCTCTTCTTCTTATTGGTGTCCTTTAATAAATAAATAAATACATCTTTGCAGCAATTCAATCATGAAGGCCTGATTCACCCAGTCTCCTCTGAACAGTTGAGGTTGAGATGTGTCTGTTACTTGAACTCTGTGATGCATTTATTTGGGCTGCAATTTCTGAGGTTGGTAACTCTAATGAACTTAACCTCTGCAGCGGAGGTAACTCTGGGTCTTCCATTCCTGTGGCGGTCCTTATAAGAGACAGTTTCATCTGGCTGTCATGGTTTTTAGCGACTGCACTTGAAGAAACTTTCAAAGTTATTGAAATGTACCGTATTGACTGACCTTCATGTCTTAAAGTAATGATGGACTGTTATTTCTCTATTTGAGCTGTTCTTGCCATAATATGGACTTGGTCTTTTACCAAATAGGGATATCTTCTGTATACCACTCCTACCTTGTCACAACACAACTGATTGGCTCAAACACATTAAGAAGGAAAGAAATTACACAAATTAACAAGGCACACCTGTTAATTGAAATGCATTCCAGGTGACTACCTCTTGAAGCTGGTTGAGAGAATACCAAGAGTGTGCAAAGCTCTCATCAAGGCAAAGGGTGGCTACTTTGAAGAATCTCAAATATAAAATATATTTTGGGTTACTACATATGTCCATATATGTTACTTCATGGTTTTGATGTCTTCACTATTATTCTACAATGTAGAAAATTGTCAAAATAAAGAAAACCCCTTGAATAAGTAGGTGTGTCCAAACTTTTGACTGGTAGTGTATATATGTTGGCACCCAGAGAAAGACAAATGGCACCTATTTTTTTGAAGATTCATACATAACTGATACAGGTATCAATACTAAATTGATACTGTGGGGGCAATGTATTCAGT
The DNA here is from genome assembly GCF_045679555.1 of Salvelinus alpinus. Classification (NCBI taxonomy): domain Eukaryota; kingdom Metazoa; phylum Chordata; class Actinopteri; order Salmoniformes; family Salmonidae; genus Salvelinus; species Salvelinus alpinus. Next base: position 47,500,219 of record NC_092086.1, read on the forward strand.
GTTGAGACAGGTTAAGGGTTGGAGGCATAGGAGTGACCTTGTGATTTATTTGAGGTGCTTTTATCACTTTCAATGAAGCAAACATATGTAACATTTCCCCAGTGCAATCCTATCCACCTGACAGAGCCTGGATTGAGAGAACGACATTTTAATCAACAAACAGGCTTGATGATGCATTCTGCCAATGTTTTTTCCCTGCAGCCTGCTAAATGTGATGCGTTGTGATTCATATAAAAACACAGTTATGAGAATTCAAATGAAAACATCCACAGACACCTGTGAAAAGGCCAGGGCCCAGTGGTGCTCAATCAACACAATTGATTTTCCATGTTCTATATTTAGTCTACAAGAAACAGACGTCAAATATCCTTGAACGTAACAGCTGAGGTTGAATGTAAAGCAGCAATGGACCTACAACACCATACACTACCCATGACTAGCCACTAGGAGATGGTGGTCTAGCCGGCTCCAGTCCTAATGAGTATACAAAACATTAAGGACACCTGCTCTTTCCATGACATAAACTGACCAGGTGAATCCACGTGAAAGCTATGATCCCTTATTGATGTCACTTGTTAAATCCACTTCAATCAGTGGAGATGAAGGGGGTGAGACAGGTTAAAGAAGGATTTTTAAGCCTTTAGACAATTGAGACATGGATTGTGTATGTGTGCCATTGAAGGTGAATGGGCAAGACAAAAGATTTAAGTGCCTTTGGATGGGGTATGGTAGAAAGGTGCCAGGCTCACCGATTTGTGTCAATAACTGCAACACTGCTGGGTTTTTCACACTCAACAGTTTCCTGTGTGTATCATGTATCATGTATCAATGTCCCCTCGTTTACTCCCTGTTCACCCATGACTGCATGGCCAGGCACGACTCCAACACCATCATTAAGTTTGCCGACAACAGTGGTAGGTCTGATCAACGACAACGATGAGACAGCCTATAGGGAGGAGGTCAGAGACCTGGACGTGTGGTGCCAGGATAACAACCTCTCCCTCATTGGGATCAAGACAAAGGAGATGATTGTGGACTACAGGAAAAGGAGGACCGAGCACGCCCCCATTCTCATCGACGGGGCTGTAGTGGAGCAGGTTGAGAGCTTCAAGTTCCTTGGTGTCCACATCAACAACAAACTAGAATGGTTCAAACACACCAAGACAGTCGTGAAGAGAACACGACAAAGCCTATTCCCCCTGAGGAATGAAAAAGATTTATCATGGGTTCTCAGATCCTGAAGTTCTACAGCTGCACCATTGACAGCATCCTGACTGGTTGCATTACTGCCTGGTATGGCAACTGCTCGGCCTCCGACCACAAGACACTACAGAGGATAGTGCGTACGGCCCAGTACATCACTTGAGCCAAGCTTCCTGCCATCCAGGACCTCTATACCAGGCGGTTTCAGAGGAATCCCCCCCCACCCCCTCTTTTACGATGCTGCCACTCTCTGTTAATTATCTATGCATAGTCACTTTAATTCTACCTACATGTACATATTACCTCAATTACCTCGACTAACCTGTGCCGCCGCACATTGACTCTGTACCGATACCCCCTGTATATAGCCTTGCTTATTTTACTGCTGCCCTTTAATTATTTTTGGTTAAAATGTTTTACTTATGGATTTTTTTACTTACTTATTTTTCTTAAAACTGCATTGTTGCTTAAGGGTTTGTAAGTAAACATTTACATTCAAAGTCTACACCTGTTGTATTCGGCGCATGTGACAAATATAATTTGTTCTGATTTGAATGGTCCACCACCCAAAGGACATCCAGCTAACTTGGCACAACTGTGGGAAGCATTAAAGTCAACATGGGCCAGCATTCCTGTGAAAAGCTTTCGACACCTCGTAGAGTCCATGCCCCGACGAATTGAGGCTGTTCTTAGGGCAAAAGGGCGGTGGAACTCTATATTAGGAAGGTGTTCCTAATGTTTGGTATACTCAGTGTATACCCATTGATTCTTGAAGAATAGAACTTATACTGTAAATGCCTCATGAGCTTAGTTCAACAGTCGTACCCCATCAGAACCCAGAATACAAGCTTGTTTTACCCCAATGTTCGTAAACAATGTAAATGTAAACCAACACTGTATAGCCTTTAGAAAATTGTTAAAACTATAATGTTGATATCATGGATGGTCAGTCCTTGCATCCACATCTCTGTCTATGAATTTGAGAGTGGTTACATTTCTCCAGGTCCTCCCTCAGCTTTTTACCAAAACACAGGCGGGGTGTCGCTTTGTTATTGCTTCAATTAAGGATTCTAGCTTTAAGTGCCCGGTTCTAGTCCACCTGGACCAGTAATTAATTGAATTGAAGAGTAATTTGAAGACCATCTATGATTAGCCTATGAAAGATGGAGTTCTAGAGGGAGCCTTTAGGTGGACACATAAAGTGATCATAAAACAACATCATAGAGTCAGCCATTGATGCTTCTCAAACTCAGCAGAGAGGGGATTTAACCCTTTCTTTCCCATTCTTCAAAGGCATACTCTCATGCAAGCTGCTGTTGTGACTTTGCAAACTGAAACATATATAGGCCTTGTTCCTGTGGTGATTTTTCCGTCCCTGCGTTCCAGTAATGCGAAGGTAGAAATGATCAGTGCTCTCAAGGGCGGAACGAAATAGAATGCCTGTTTATTTCAGTCATCCTATTTCATTCAGCCCTGAGAGCAGTGATCAGACCTGCTTATGTGCTCCGCAGGCACTATTAATGATTACGTTAGCGCCATATCACCATGGTAATGTCTTAAATGCAGTGTGACATCATAAAACCAAAGTGGGATATCGTTGCTTACTATTTTACTGTGACCTTGCCACAAGATGGATGAAGCATGCTGTATTCCTCATGACGGGATTGTCCATATTGAAAATGGTAAATGGTTTGTTTGCACTTCATGATTAATAATGAGCGTGGTTAGTGTCGCGGCGCAAAGTAGCCTGTTAATAGAGGCTGGCGCAGCCTGCTCCGCAGCGAATTAGCATTGAGAGAGGCAAAATAAATGTAAGTTGAAACAGAGAGATGGATGCCGTGTTGAGAGACAGCTGTCACCCATTTCTTACCGACACCCCTGACGATTCTCTACTCACTGCTGACAGTAAGCTGTGACTATGTTTCCCTGCGTGAAACTTCATTTGTGCTTCTCTGTTCCATCACATCTCATTCACGTTGAAGCCAGCTAGACACCTCAGTTGACCTTCAAGCCATGTCAAGCGCCAAGATAGAGATTGAACGGTTGGTTGGGGGTGGGGCTTTGTAATATTGTGACAATTGGAAATCCATTTAACATATGAATATCTGATGCTCTGATTCACATAATGAGTGACGGATTGCACAAGGAATGTTTTATTTACTCGCATAAGTACATGAGATTGAAGAATTGCCTTCACTTCACTTTGTAGCGTACTCAGGCGAGGAAAGGAACGGTACAGGCTTCGGTTGATCTTTTACAGCTCACAACTGAAAGCTTAGACCTAAGGCCACTCACCTTTAAAGTCGGATCTTTGACCATCTGTTTTTATGCCTCCCCTCCCCCACACTCATCAATTGGTGCATTTCCTTTGAAGATGTATTTTTTAACATTTACTATTCCATCTCATGTTGTGAGAACACGGAGAATCGTTCTGCTGAAGTCGTTTGCCAGTTTCGTAAGTGCTGAGACTGTGTATGAAAACACATTGAAGGAACAACTGGGCATACCTGTACTTAAAACCATTAATACTATTTTGTGAGACCCTATTGGTCATAGCTGCTGCTGGTGACTTGTTACTATTGTCTCAGACATAAACCACTGTTAAATAAGTCTGTTCTGTAAATAATGTATGGCAACACTGAACATGACTCAGAATGCACGGTTCTCTGAAGGAGAACATTATTCTCCTTAACTGCCTGAGAACAGGCTATTGGCCAGACGGAGAGATGCGTGTTGGTGTTTTCTAATGTAATGTGATCTTGTGTTGAGAATTTCCTTGAAATTGCTTGACAGGCTTTAAAAAACAATTTTGGAAACTGTTTGTGCTGAATGTACAATACTTGAAGAAAGAACATATCATAGATTGTCTCCCTTTTACAGGCTTCATTTTACATGTCTAGGCTGCTGTAGTAATGCTTTTGAGATGTTTGCAGTGATCTCAGTGATAACCGGATTGTGGGAGGTGAGATAGTAGACCGTGTGAAGTGGGAAAAGTGCCATCTACTGGCAGAAGAATCCTTTTTAACATTGTTTGAATACTGGTTATCCTACTCCGTTTTTCCTCACACCAGGGCTTAGTCAACCGTTGGCTCCAACAATAGCTTACTATTTTGGCAAACACTTCACTGTAATATGCCTTTTCAGAGTTCTCACTGGTGTGAAAGACTACATTTCTACTGTCCAATCTTTACATACTGTAGTTAGCTCATCAATGTAATATGAACGGATGAGTACAGTCATTCCGTGTCTAAATTCAATTCAGCCTAAATCCCACCACACACTGTGCTGTATAGCAGATGCTTACCCCCAAGGGAGACTCTTATTTGGAATAATACTAACGATCAATGGAAGAAAGCTACAGTTCAGGCTTCTCATTTCCCTGCAGGTATCAAACCTGCGTCTTGAATGGGTGAGGATGACTCAGTTCACATGTCTTTCTTTTCAAAGTAGCCTAAAGGCACCAGTCTCTGTATCCCATCCAATCCGTATTGGATGAGGCTCCATTAGGCGTGACTAATTGAAACCTTAATTAATTTGAGCGAGTGCCCAGTCTGTTCAAAGGATTGGGTCTGGGGCAAAGTTCAGAGGAGAGCACTCTGACTGAGTTAAGAGGACCTTAGAGAGGACTCCCATATTGCTCTATACGGGTAATTGTGTCAAAAGTAATTAGAGAATGGCATCCAATCTAGTCTTGATCTTTACATCTATACCTGAGCCTCTCCTTCAGAATAGATTAGATTATAGTTGCTGACTATAAGCCAGCATTCTCCCCGCTGGAGCCTCCCTACAACACATTCTGCACTGTAAGCTGGTTTATTCTTCATCAGACATGCACTACAGATACATGTCATGACTATCAATTCTAATCGGATCATCACGTCAACGGACAAAATAAACTGCTGTCAGACCATCCAGGAGTGTGTCAACATACATGTGGATTATTTTTTTAAGTGGCCCCCGCCATGGAGCCATCAATCCTAACATTCTGTGATTATTCCAGCGAGTGTGGAGGGAGTATTCAATGAAATAACCTGTCTTTTCTATTCGGCTCTCTTTCTGTATCTGCACCTTCTTGTCTCTCAACTATTTATGTAACAGGCAAAGACCTTGAATGTGTCACTGTGTGAACAAAACAGCTATGGGACCTCATTGTGCAACATGCCTCTGCAGTGAACCGTATTATAACTCGGTTCAAGGGAACTCAACAAAGATACTCGATAGCTAATTAAATTCAGAACATTATGAATCGAAGGATCATTATAGCACATGTACCCTTTGTACACTTCCTACAGTATTCATATTTTACAATGGACGCAGCTCCCGAATACACTTTATTATTAATGTTGTTGAGGCAATTATTAAAGAGTGAGTCTCAAAATTACAGAACAAGCGTTTGATTGAATCTTTTGTGAAGTTGGTTTAGATATAGTTCAGTATTATGGAGACAAATTCTTTTTGCTTTACATAACTCAAAATATTCAATTTTACTCTATTCCACAAAAGTAGCCCTCCTAACTTCATATTGTGATGTGAAGTAACTCCAGTAAGTGCATGAACATTTCAGAAATAGTAATACATGGCACTACTGTATGTATAATTGCTAGTGTGAGTAGCTGTGAAGCTGTCAGGCCATGAAGGCACCAGCCACTGGGAATATACTATGATATGACACCTGCCAGTGGAACACTTGCCGTTGGTTGGTTGGGTATTGGTGACTCCACCATCCTTGTTTGTGAGGGAACCTGTGGATCACTGTGGGTGGGCGGATGGAGGGTGCAGCTTCCACAGCCAGGCTGCTGCTGTGGAGGAAGACATGCTGCCAGGGAAGGGAACTGCTGTATATCGAAGCAGAAGGGTGCCGGCATAGCTGTGACATTACTTGGGAGGGCTGTAACTTAAGCACTTGATTCTTTCATTTCACAGGGAATGTAGCATCGCATTTGATGTCTGTTCTGCCTTTTAGGTGAGGTAGCATCTGCTCATACACAGCTTCGCAAAATGCTCATCCCATTATCGGTGAGTTTTTGAGAGAACATTCAAATGGACAATAGCAATAAAAATGCAAATGCTGACAAGTTTTATCAGAACATTTTGTGCCAGATCAATTCTACCAGCAGTCAGCATTTAAATGCTTTTCAAACTGTTGCATCACTCCCACCTTAACTGAGATAATATCCTTACCACCAGCATGTTCTTGCCTACCTCCCCTCTCAGAGTATAACTTTACAATTCATTTTTTGTGATACTGTATGCCAGACATCCTACCCGTCAGTTCAGTATAGCTTAACCTTAACTAAAACATTTTTTCCCTCCCGTATTGTCCTCTCTGGAATATATGCCATGTCAAATTCTTTCATTTCAAAAGACGAAAACAATTTTATTCCCAAACATAGCCATCTCACTAGACAGCTTTCAATATTTCCATTTTGCCTCCAACCTTCCTATTTCCATTGCTTTCTCCAGCCAAGAGTCTGAGGCTTTCTGTATAGATCAAATGTGGACAGTGGAATCGTCTGACAAGCCCAATGTCCTTGCTGCCACTGTGCCTCTCAATGATTGATTCCATTCCTTACTATCTCATCCAATCCTGAAGCTTTCCTTCATTTCGTTGCTGACTGCTATCATCTGCTACTCATATCTTCTATGTTTGGGAATGGAGGTAGAGATATTGTACAGTATCTCCATAGTGACAAGGAGGTGTAGCCTATCATGTACAGTCACAAACATAGATTATTCTGAACATGCTTCTCGTACTGAAATGACTACAGTACCCTAGCAGAATGACTAAGTAGATTGTATTTCCTTATCTGTCGCTAAGTCGGAGAATACAGTATATTCAGTAAGCACTACAGGTATTTCCATCTTCAACTCCACTGAATCAGATGTCTGCATCACCAAGTACTGAGGAGTCATACTACAAGCTGAAAGGAAATGCTCAGATAATTATTGAAGAGAAGTTGAAATAGACACAAAGTAGAAAATACGAGCACTGCAGAATACTGTATGAAACTAAAGTAAAACAAAGAAATGCACATAAAGGCTCACTACCTGTAGTCTTATGCTAACGTTTCTATGTTCCACGTCTTAACTCCCAAGCCAACTTTAATAAAGATGCATTGCACATCATGGTGGCGGCTGCAGGACCATATGTGTTTATGATACAGCTGCCATAGCCCTATTATCAGGCAGGCTAGGGTTTCTTTATGGGTGATGTATTGGAGAGGGACGGTGACCTCTGAGGGCTGCCAAGGTCAGAGTGAATCAGATGTGCCATGTCTATTATTGGCATAGTTCCTTGTCACCAGAGTCTGGGAGAGCATTGGGGGTTGATATGTGTAATGCAGTTCTCTGGTTCTCTGGAGCTTTTAAAGCTGAATAGTGACTTGCAACAATTAGCCTAAGAGTCTAGACTGCAGTTCCATTATTGGCGGACATATAAAATGTAAACAACCACACAAAGCCATTATCATAAGACATTCTGCATGAAATATTCTGTCAGGGAATTGTGATTAGTATTTAAAAAGATAAAGAAAAGCAATTTGCTGGTGTATTCATATAAAAAAAAAGTTTGTATTTTTTCCCAAACCAACAGTGCTTTTGCCTTGAGCATTATGTACTGTTTTTTTAACGTCTACAAATCATCGACCATAGATTGCCGAAGTACCTTCCTTATCTCCCAACATTCCATGTATTAATCAATAGCTAAAATACCACAACTTAATATGTACATTATATACAGTAACTCCACCGAGTGCTGATAATGTAAAATGCTTGGCACAGGGACTACAGACTGTGTGCGTAAGATTCTGGCAGAGGAATGATTCAAGGAAACAACAAATACATCTCTGAAATAAGCCCTACATGTTGGCTGTGAAATAGCTTTTCCCCACATTCTGCAATGTTATGTTGATGTAGGTACTTGGTCCTTGGGCAGGTGAGTCACAGTGTCACAGACATACAGTGTACTCTGCTGTAGTGGTTCCAGGTGCTGTTGGGATTTCAACAGAGAGAATCTCTTCGCTAGGTTAAAGGTCCCGAACAGTCATTCTGAAAAGTACTCATGGCTAACTACCAGGAAGTTTGAGAAGACGGGCTGAGTGGGCGGAGAGCTGATATTCATTAGCTCACCTTGACTGACAGCTCTTTGAAACACCTATGTCAAACAACGTGGATGCAGTGAGCAGTGTTGCACTACAATCATCTCAAGCTAATTTAGTGATACACAAAGCAACTCAAACAACATTGAAATTGCATAAATGATATATATCTTTTTTTATACATCTCCCATTTGGAATGTTTCTTTTGATGCCGTTCACAGCAACACTGACAGATGTGTTGACTTGACAACTGTGTCTGAGTTTTGAACGACAACCCCCACCTCCCCTTTTTGTTCCATGTTTGCTGAAGACCTATTTAGTCAGTAACTAGCTAACACCAGATACAGATGACAGGTGAAACATATAAGTATCTTTGCCATAGATGAATAGGGTAAACTCTTAATTATATTTGCTGACACCCTAGTCAAGCTCTATAAACCACGCCCCTCTGCAAACACACACCGATGTTGGTTACAAGCAAGTACAAGTACTTATTTCAATTAGGTAAGAGAATATCAAGTTACCATTGGTGTATTCAAATGAGAGTTAAGGTGATGTCACCTTGTCCCCTTAATAATGAATCAAAGTGTTTGACATGTGGGAGGGGACCAGTAACTTCATGATCAAACTTTGTCATTGTAAAAGCAACTGTCATTTTTCATACTTCGGTCATCATATTTTGATCTGGTTTCCTTCAAATATCATCCAATTTCAAGAAAAACATGATTTTGACTGTTCATGACCTTTAAGCTCAAGCCCCCAGGTGTTCTCTGTCTCCCACCAATCTGTTTTTGGCCACGCTGACATTTGTTTTTGGCCTAGCTGGATATCACATAGTGTCAGTGTTCTGTCCCTAAACACGCCATGTAACCTCACAGGTTCCTGGACGGATAAAAATGTTAATGTGTAATTTGATGAACTTGAGTGGAGAAAAAGGAGGAGACAGTGAATCATTCTGCTCATATCCTCTTAATGAGAGTGCTGAGGCAGGGTTCGCTGTCACTCAGAACCCTGGTTCTCTCCCACAGCATAATTTGATTGAGGAATTCCACTCGGTTTCAGAAGGTTAATTGGTGGGGTAGAAAGCTGCGTTGGCAGAGCAAAGTAATTGACAAAAAGAGGAAATTAGTGCCGTTGTTCCTGTACGTGCATAGTTAGCATACTTGAACTTTAGGCACTGATTTTACCTCACATATACAGTATGACACAACATGTACTGACAACAGCAGCAGGACGGTGCAGCAGGCAATAGAAACACTCAGGCTTTACAATATGTGCTCCGTCTAGAGTCACACTTTTACATTTACATTTAAGTCATTTAGCAGACGCTCTTATCCAGAGCGACTTACAAATTGGAAAGTTCATACATATTCATCCTGGTCCCCCCGTGGGGAATGAACCCACAACCCTGGCGTTGCAAGCGCCATGCTCTACCAACTGAGCCACACGGGACCACACACTAAAGGGATAGTTCCCTTAAAATACAAAATTACACATTGGTTTTCTTACCCTGTAAGCAGTCTATGGACAAGGTATGACAGTAATCCATACTTTGGTTATATTTCCCTGGTACCTTTTCTAAATGCTAACCTTTTAGCATTTTTAGCACAAATCCCATTCAAGTCATGGTACCGATATTAGCATTATTCGCGCATCATGCCCAAATCCCCCGAAAGTATCGAAATTGATTGTGAAGCTTAACAAAGTCACAGTGATTATTTGAATACAATGTGTGAAAAATGCTAATATCAGTACCATGACTTGAATGGGATTTGTGCCACAAATGCTAAAACGTTGGAAAGAGTGCCAGGGAAACTAAACCAAAGCATGGGTTGCTGCCAAACCTTGTCCAAAGACTGCTTACAGCGTAAGGAAACCAATATGTAATTTCGTAATATGGGTGAACTATCCATGTAAGACTGTACAGTAGATCCCAGTTTAGTCTGCCATGTCTTGAGTCAGCAGCAGAAGAGGTGTCAGCATACATCCTCCTGCCCACCGGCAGCTGGTGGGCTCAAAGGCCAGAGAAGTGAGTGCTGAGTTGATGGTCTGGAAAATTGCAATAAAACCTGCAGGTATTATCCCAAGTTGTATCTTACTCTTACATGAACGGAATTAAATGAAACTGTAAGTGTTGGTTGTGCTCTCCCTGTTTTTATGACAAATACAGGCTGTCTCCAACCTAATTGTTTTCTCATTGGATTTGTTCTACTGCTGTTGGTTAAGACAATTCTGACAATACCTCAATTGGTTTGTCGGTTTGTAATAGGCCTTAGTATAATTGAATTGTCTACAAGTTTACTCAATACAAGTCTGTGGCATAATGCACAATTATTGTTGGGACAAATCCCTAACCTTTTAGTTTGTTTATGTTGCAAATCAATGAATGTTGTTAAAGGAAGGTTTTGTATATTAGATCTACAGTTTCAGATGATTATATTTTCTTTTTTTGCTCATTGTACCAACTGAGAAAACTGTCCGAAGTGCTTTCATACCACAGTTCCCCATAACTCCACCTTGGATATGACTTTAGCTCTAAAAGCTCTATCCATTAAGGCTACTGTTTCCATCAGTGCACACTGTAATTCTAAGCCATTCTCCATGGCTTATCATCTTTTTTTAAAGGGCCATCCAGAATGGAGTTTGTGCTTTGTAATGAGATTTCTTGCTCCCTGGAAAGGTGAGAATCGTACTAGGTCATCAGCCTGTTGAAGGACTCGATCCACTGAAGAACAATTGAGTGTGGTATTGGGAATTTACAAGAGATGCCAGAGCAGTAAGTCATTTAAAGTTTTACAAAGCATCACACCGTCAGGAATACCAAATAGCCTGTTGTAGAATAGAACATTTGTGTCAAATTCTAATTCTGGAGGTCTGGACTTGCATAGTTGGCCTCAACCCTTGGCCCTCAAGCTCTTAATTAGCCCAATCATTCACTATTTAAGCACATTTTCTACCTTCAAAATGACTAAATACACTACACTTAAGCTAGATTTATGACGGAGGTGGATGTATGAAATGCTAATATATGTGGCTAATTGGCTATTTAGAGTAATTAGCTGGGGGAGATGGAAACAGGCATGCTAAAGGGTGAGCACAGTTTCACCCTCATTTGGGTGGGCAAGTGGAGCTGTTTTTCAGAATGCCTTTCAGCAACTTAAAAAGTGCTCTCCCAGCAGATATGCATTTGAAATAGATTCCGCACAAATGGTCAACATTTACATATATTAGAGTTCATCCTGACGAAAGGATAACTGTTGCTCTTTAGGATTCCCCCTGTGGGGAAGAGTTGTGTAATGCCGCGTTTACACAGGCAGCGCAATTCTGATCTTGTTCCACTAATTGGTCTTTTGACCAATCAGATCAGCTCTTTGCCAACAATTGGGCAAAAGATCAGCATTGGGCTGCCTGTGTAAACACAGCCTTACTTCCTTCTACCAGCACTTCATAAAGATGCAAGATCTTAATTTGATCACCCAGTTGCAGGAGAACGTTCAGAAAATGTCAAACTTGTAGTGTATTTGAGGTTTAAAAAGGCTTCTGAAGATTGTAATTTCAGACTTGATTTTCCCTTACGAAAAATGTATCAACCCCTACAAAAATATAGATGAATTATAATCCACATAATAATCCACATTTCCTGTTACTGCAGGATTATGTTATGTGCCTGCTGTAGAAAACTGACTCAAATTAAGATCCTACATCTTTATGCATTGGTTGACCTTTTTTCCCTTGCTGCTGTCCATCGTGCTGAAGTTGTTAGCTGGTTTGTAGTGCACTGTCCATACATAGTGCAAGCGTGTCATTCCACCACAACCACCATCCCTCAACACCACCACAGGATATACCGTATGTGACAACACTGAAAAGCAATCTAGCAAAACATTAAGAAAACTGGTATAGTTCTTGCTACACCTCCTTTTCTGCCTCTGCTGTAGAAGGTCATGATGTCTGTAGAATGTCTGAAGAGCATGTTGAGAGCACAAACTGTGGAAATTGTGTGCATCTCCACATACAGTACTTTATCATTACGTATTTCCTTTGTTAGTTTTCGTCACGTTTCTGATCACTGCGGTGACATACATTCGCCTCCATTGAGATAAATACCATTGTGAAAGTTTTTCCTGACTGAATTTATATGAGGCGATTCCAACTGTCATGGGGAAAGAAAAGGGCTTTGTCTGAAAAACAATTCAATGCACAGAGCTGCGGCACAATACCCCTCACTTATCAGGGAAGTAAAGTTAGATAAAAACTCATTAGTGTGCAGTGCCTTGCAGCTGTCTGTGCTCCTGTACGAGGCCCTTTTTCTGAAGAGGCCTGGCATGTCCACAAAGTATGCCATTGATGCCACAAAGGAAGCAAGCACATTTCCAAACAAACAGGATTGGGAGCTAGAGAGAACATTCCATTCAATTCTAGGCAATATTCCTTTTAGTAATTAATGCATGACTTTAATATCTTTGGATATAGCTGAAGCATGAATCCACCTCCTCCCTTTCTCTCCAAAGCAATTCAGTACCTCAGTAAGCACAATGTTTTCCTTCCCCAAGAGAAGCAGTTCCATTTCAGCTCAATTGATTCTCCACTTCTGGTCGCCCATCTTTACCTTTTTCATTCTTTCCCAGCAAGAAGCACATGCATTTTCAATGACATCAAATAAAGGGCAGTCATTGGGAGGGATCAGGGGACTGAGGCACCTTCACCATCCAACAGAGAAAGATGGAGCAAGATATAAAGACGAACCGCAGAGACGGGGAGGGGGGGGGGTTGAGGCCTTGGACACAGACATGAGGGAGATAACATGACTATATATAGCAGGACAGATATGACCAGATTAATCTGAGAATCCAGTCTCGCTGTGTCCTTCTGACCAATACAGGCTGTCTAATACAATTTGCAAATGTGTGTTTTCCTCGGAGAGAGAGGGAGAGACAGGGACCGAGAGAGAGAGAGATACAGAGAGAGAGACAGTGAGAGACAGAGAGAGAGATAGTGAGAGAGAGAGAGAGAGAGACAGTGAGAGACAGAGACAGTGAGAGACAGAGAGACAGTGAGAGTCAGTGAGAGAGAGACAGTGAGAGAGAGAGAGAGTGAGATATCAAATCAAAACAAATCAAAGTTTATTTGTCACGTGCGCCGAATACAACAGGTGTAGACCTTACAGTGAAATGCTTACTTACAGGCTCTAACCAATAGTGCAAAAAAGGTATTAGGTGTCTGAGAGCCGTTAGATAGGATACAGTATGACAGCTTTACATACAGTATACCTCATTGGGGGACAGTTGCACTAGTTACTGTATCTGTTTCATCCACGAGGCTTATGGGAGATTCTGTCATGTCTTTGCCTTGAAGCCCTGGCTCTCCGCTGCGGAGGAGAGCACCCCAGAGGCCCCGCATATGAGAGCAGAAGCCTGTCTCGCAATCACAGACTTGAATTCAGTGCATTGAAAGACTCCCTTCAAGGTAACATGAGCTCTCAGCTCCCGAAGCACCCTCGTCTGCCCCCTCCTATGAAACAGTAATACTAGTTGGCCTCACAGTTACGCTGTGTTATGTCAGTTGTCAAATGGTAAACATTGGGTCTATGTATTGCCCCAATATGTTTATTGTTGGCACTTTGAAGGCAACTACTTACAACGAAGATCAAATAGCATCTACACTCTCAATTAAACATCATTTGAAAGAAGTATCTTTCCTCAACGCTGACTGCTTACGGAGAATACAGTAGCTCTCTCAAATAAAATCCACCAATAAAATATTCAATGCAAAAAGTGTAGCTATGTAAGTGTATGAAAGTGCCCTGAGCAAGCAAAACAGTGGGAATTTACAACAACTGAATGTACGACCATTGAATCAGGGCGTCATTAGTTGTTCACAGGGGATGACAAGAAAATCCATCATTACCCTGTATGCAGCAGGGCCCCAATGGGAACAAGAAGACTGGGGAATGGCTGCCTGGGGGTCCACTGGGAGAGAAGCTTGGCTCTGATGCCCTGGGTGTTCTGGCCTACTGCCCTCAGGGCTACACTACCATTGGACCATAGAGATTGCTGCCAATGGGGATTGCTGCCAATGGAGAAAGAGTCCAGGGCTGCAAATAGACCTATAGGCTCTTCGGAGGACGTACATGCCATGCTGCCCTAACTGCCTTAAGCTCATGTGCAGTATGTGACACGTTTTACAAGCATTTCGCTACACCAGCAATAACATCTGCTAAACACGTGTATGTGACAAATAATACCATTTGATTTTATTTAGGTGAAACTAATGCATACACATGGATTCCAACGTTTGTTGTTCTTTTCCCACCATCTCCAAGCTGTTTCATCCACGAGGCTTATGGGAGATTCTGTCATGTCTTTGCCAGTTAGCACTGTTGGATAAGCATATATGCACCAGGGTGGCATTAAAGCACTCGGAGACGCTAAACCTGAATGTATGATGAGGCGTTTGTTTATGCAAAAGGTAGTTACCTAAATCACTAACATGCATATGCAACAGCGGGTTACTCTAACAAGGCGAACTAGCAGGGTTGTAATTTATGCTGTGGACCACAGTAGCGGTGGTGGAATTGATGCGGAGCCCACTGGAGTGAGTCACAGCGGACAAACAAACCGCTCTATGCATTATTAATGAGAGAAAGTCTTTTCAGGTTTAACTTCAACTTCCATTTAACACCTAAAGGGGTCCTTCAACAACACCATGCTAAGAGAGAGCTGAGGACGGGTCAGGACGGCTCTCAGACACTGCCAGCCGGTATTTACGATAAAGGTTAGAGAATGAGGGGACAATGATAGGAGACAATTTTCTCTTTAAAAGTTTTGCCTCGCCAGATATTTCCCAGAGCCATACTTCTCATATTAATTTCATGGAACATTTGGTTTGGGTTTCCAAACAGGAACCTTCTTTCTTTCAGAGGGTTTAAAAAGTGATTACATTTGAATGCCCCTTGGTAAATGCACTTTTGTGGTAGGTGGTTTTGTAGTGGTAGCCTTTGGCATTTCCTTGCAGAGCGTTCCACACAGTGCATGGAGGTGCACAATGTACTTCCTTGTTCTATGTCTAGGTTAGCAGGTGACAGAGTAACTCCACCCACTTTACCATGCCCATGATGTAGTGGGAAATAGGTATACTAAACTAAATGTCAGATGCCATCCATGTACTCAAAAAAGGCCGTCTTAATGTGTTTTTGATTAAAATCTGGGCCACATGCATTTTTCAGCCAATGGGCAGGGCACAGTCCTCTTCAGTGCGAACAAAATCCTCCAGTTTCAACGGACAGACATTAAAAGAGTGCTCCACATAAAGTGTGGCCATCAGTGGTGCCTGGTGGGAGGAGCTATAGGAGGACGGGCTCATTGTAATGCCTGGAATTGAATCAATGGAACGGTTTCCACGTTTAATGTGTTTGATACAGTTCCACTACTGTATATAGATAGCCTTGCTACTGTTATTTTTCACTGTCTTTTTACCTAATACATATTTTTTACTTAAAAATCGCACTGTTGGTTAGGGCCTGTAAGTAAGCATTTCACTGTAAGGTCTACACCTGTTGTATTCGGCGCATGCGACAGATAAACTTTGATTTATTCCATTCCAGTCTTTACAACGAGCCCATCCTCCTATAGCTCCTCCTACCAGCCTCCTCTGGTGACCATGTCATACAGCAGTAGAACTCAGTGATGTGAGGGGGCCGGCACGGCCCCAGCCTTATAGAAACCTGTCAAACCCAAACATCCACCTAACATTTTATGTTGAGCAGCTCACAGCATAGTACTGCCTCAAGACATCCCCAAGCTCAATGGAAACTAAGTAAATTATTGTAACACTGCTTCGAAGTCCCCCACAAAACACATACCCAAAATGTAGGATCTTTGGTATGTGTGGGGACAGACTGTGTATGGGAATGGTGAGTTTGCAGATATGTGAGAAGGGGAGACAACCCAGTTTGCTACTGTGCTTCCTGATTTAGTATTCAAATGTATCGGGTTTACGATTCACACATAACACAGGCACGAGTAGACAAAGCTGGGCTTTAGATGTATGTGTAATCTCTCCCTCAGGGCTCATACAAATCCAAGCAAAACAAACAGTCCCTCAGTAGGTTACTTCAGCACTGCTCCCTCCGATCCAATGGTGCATATCTACTGTCAGAACTCATCCACAGCCACAGTATGCTTTCCCCCCCCATACAAGACATCGCTACGAATGGCTCCACTCTTCTGTTTTAGTTAGGCTTAAACACCTCAATTGAAATGGAAAATGCATATTATTTGTAGAAGTAGCTTGACTCAGTTACAGCAGGGATTTGAATGAAAGGTGCTAAGAGTATAATTAATCATTGCACGGATATAACAAATGTTCTTTTCAAGGTAGAGCATATTTAGAAAATGAAAACACTGGAACATTTCCACTGACTGATGACTGTGTCAGTAATACATAGTGATGAATCTTAGCCTCAACAACCCTGTTTCTGTCCCAATCAGCACTTATGTGCAAACACGCTGACCAGTGTAGTCCTGAATAGGTTTATGTTGAACAATGGACATACTTCCTCTATTATCAGTGATTCCCATTAGAATCAAGCCAGCATCATGTACACTGTGCGGTAAGAGAATACTAAACAATGGAAATTGTATTCATATTGTCCTTTAGTTGTGGAATGTGGACAGTTTTGTTTTTGAATATGAACAGTTCAGTATTGTGCCCTAGAGATCATGGTATGGCTGTTAGTTATTTTGACTTCCTGAAAACATATACTCACTTCCTCATTTATGATAGCAATGCTAGATGGCAACACAACATTTGTTTAGGCCTAATTGGAGCGCTGTGGGCAGACTACACAAAAGGTCAACAGACTGCTGGAATGACCTTAGGTCCACGGTTCCAATTTGAGGTGTATTCCCTCTGCAATAAACTGTCACAATTATCCTGTTGTAGCAACATGATTGTCCCCTTTATGTAAAGGCCCATGTCCTCTACCACCTAGGGACACCTTTCTTCTCACCCTCTGTGGCCTCCCACGAGGCAACACATCCACTTCCTGGCCTGTGTCAGCAGATGCATCAGAGGGCTAAGAGAGGCTAGTGATGAGGGCGCACAACACATACCTCTGGGTTTAAAGTATTCAACTGCTGTCCTCTATGATTAACCTATCCATCACTTGAGTTTCGAGCCCACTTTCATGGTCAGTCACTCCCACACCATTCGCAATGAATTAATGGCTGTAATAACACAGTCACCGGATCTCGAAGAGTTGAATATGTGATGTTACTTAAGGGAAGTCCACAAGTACCATTTCTCGAACAGTGACTTGCATTTCTAATATATTGTATTAGATTGGATTAAAATTTGATTTGTTTTCTTTTTTTTTTTAAGCGTTATCTACAGCAGGAATCCTTCCAGGTCTTAATATGAATAATATGTATAATATGAAAAAGAAATTACTTCTCCTCATAAACATGATTTTCATAATTGAAACATCTCTCATTGGCTTTGTTAAATTATGAATATATACAAATCCCTCTCTGTCTTTGCAGGTTAGAGGTTGGTTGTCTTCTTGACTCTCATTGTTCATAGAAATGTTCAAGTGTGACAGCAGTAAGCATGGCAGACGAGGTACCGGGTGTTGTTCTGTTCAGTAGCCTACACATCTCTGTGAGGTCTAAACAAATATCTCCCTCTGAGATGTCTGGGCTGCTTTAAGTGGACCGGAGAAAAGAACATGTAATTCATCGCTCTGAGCCGAGACCCCTGCCTTGGTGGTGAGCATTCCTTCTGTGGCTATGTTTGCCATCATATTGAATTTTAACAATGAAAAATGAATAACTGACTGAGTCCAATCTGATTTGAAAGCTAGTTAAGTGGCTCAGGTTTGGATAAAAAAAAGCAATACTAGGTGCCACTGACAATGAAGTATACTGTAGCCCTTGGGTCAGCAAGATGTATTGACTACACATTAGTGAATGCAGATGAAATGTTTCCCCTCTCACTTAGAAATGTCTGGCATGCAGTAAATCATTTTCATTCCTCCATAGGCATTTTGTAGCCTCAGTTCTTATTATCAAAAAGGAGAACAAACACTTTTGTGTTTGGCATGCAGTCATAACATATAAATCAATATCGTAATTGGCACGTGCAGTAGCCTACACCATATTTTTTTTAATTTTCAGCACAATGAAATCCGTTAAGAAATGGAAAAAGCATCATGATTTAGTATGGTGGGAATATCAAAGTTATAAGATAGTTCTTTGAATGGAACTAGTGTATGCAATTCATTGTCCAAACACTATTGTTCCAGGAAGACGAAGTGTCTCAGTGTTCCTCGCTGGCCACTGCTGCTGATTATGACCACGGCTGTGCTGGTTGACCGTGGTGCAACTTATTACCTAAGACCATTATGAGAATGACTCATATACTTAAACATTTAACTTTCATTCCTCTCAGCACCTCCCATGCTGAGGTCACCTGCTGTTTATGACTAATAATTCATTAATACCTTTCCATAAAACCAGGATCTATAGGCTACACACCCAGCTCCAAGGTTTCTCCTGCAGCTATCAACTTTATTCAGAAACCTTGGGCTGTTGATAAAATTGATTGGGTCCAATTATTTAACCAGACCCAATGGAACACTGCAATTTCCCGGGGGAGCTATCTGACAGGGTTAAATTGACAATGAACAGTTTGCTATTTTTGGTTCACGGTTTGTATCCTCAGTAGTTACCGTAAGATGTTTAAGAGACACATCCATTGCACTGAAAGCCATTAAGTTCTATTTCTGTTGTCAAATTAAAACATCTATAAGGTTCTTGAGAAGACATTTTAGTATGGTGCAGAGTAATTAATGAATTGAATGCTGCATCTAAACATTAGTTGGACTCAGTTGTGTTTGACAGTACCCAGGTTAATGGTGTGAAAATAGGGACCCTGCTTTCCCCAACCTGTCAAGTGGTAATTGGCCAAAGGTTTCCTTTAATAGCAATATGCCACAGGGAACGCAAAGCACCTCTGAAATTGTGTACAAAATAATTGGATGGCAATGAAAGAGGAAGCATACACATTTATCCTAATTTGCTTTTAAAATGATATTTAATATTTTTACTTAACGTGTAAAACAAAAATGTGTCTTGATTATTTGTATCCATTTGTGCAGTATACAAGACAGATGATTAGAATGTACAATATAAAATACCGATTGGGTAACATGTTATTTGACTGCTACAAATGGTCTATAGAGGAGAAATATCATTCTACTTGTGCAGCATGGTATGCATTCTGAATATTTCTGGCCCCAAAAATATATACTTTTTTAAACGTAGTGGTGTAAATGTGGTTATATTCAAATTGCAAACCTCACATTCAAGCAGTTATTGATTCCCCTGACGTGTGCCTGCTTCTTTTTTCTTCACAGGGAGTTCCTCTGAGCCCATGAATGCGACCCAGCAAGAAAGACAGAGGGAGAAACAATAGGATGAGACCGATCAACGATGTTATCCCTGGGGAAATAAGCACAAGACAATCTGAGGTGGTGAAATACTGAATCTCAGCGAACCATCTCTAAAACTTCACTCCAGGTTAAAGTCATTGGATGGATGCTGGTCTAAATGCACATGCCCAACATATTTTTGTAAATGGCTGGAACATTGAGACCGAATTATCCTTCCCTGGACAGAAGGCCAATATATTGATTGTCTTCGCTAAGGAGAACACTTGAAAGTCCAGCTAGATTACAAAGAGTTCAGTTCAGCATCTTTAGAAGCCACAGTGGTGTTCCCGTCTTAGAGCTTTTGGGCCCTGCCCGTGACATCAAGAGGAGCACCAATGGCCTGCGGTGGAGCTATGGTAATGAGTGCCTTTTTCTGGTCTGTGGCCATAGTATATTTGACCCATATAGGCAAAGTCAATGGGGACTGCTGGCTCATCGAAGGCGAGAAGGGTTTTGTGTGGCTGGCCATCTGCAGCCAAAACCAGCCTCCATACGAGGCCATCCCCACGCATATCAACAGCACCATTGTGGACCTTCGGCTCAATGAAAACAAGATCAAAAGTGTCCATTTCTCTGCCCTCAGCCGCTTCGCCAACCTGACCTACCTAAACCTGACCAAGAATGAGATCAACTACATAGATGACGGGGCCTTTTCTGCCCAGTTCAACTTACAGGTCCTTCAGTTAGGCTTCAACAAACTCCGTAACCTTACTGAGGGCATCCTCAGGGGTTTGGGCAAGCTGCAGTACCTCTACCTCCAGGCCAACCTGATTGAGACTGTGACACCCAATGCCTTTTTGGAGTGCTATAGCCTGGAAAACATCGACCTCTCCATGAACCGTATCCAGCAGCTAGATGGGACCACGTTTACCAGCCTGACTAAACTGACTACCTGTGAGCTGTATACCAACCCTTTCAACTGTTCCTGTGAACTACTTGGCTTTGTGAAGTGGCTCTCTGCATTCCCCAACAGGACAAATGAACGGATGGTCTGTGACTCCCCATCAGGTGTCTCTGGCTACAGTCTGCTCAGCCAGAACCCTAACAACCCGACTTTTCGGAATGCCCTCCATATGCTCTCCACTGTGTGTACAGACGACTATGTGACGCCGTACATACCTGTGCCTCCTGAGACCACCACACTCCCACCAGACTACACTCCCTGTGGGCTGGAGGACTGTCCCTCCGGAACTGAGCCAGATGAGAGTATGAGTATCAACCCAACGGTGATTAATGTGGATGTAAAACCCAGTATGAAGCTCAAGCAAGTCTCTAAAACAAGCGCCACCATCACTGTTCAGATCCCCCATCCCTTCAAGAAGATGTACAGCCTGGTTCTATACAATAACAGTTTTTTCACTGATATTCAAAACCTCAAAATTCAGAATGAGGACATTGAACTTAAAAACCTGAAACCCCATACTGAATACACGTACTGTGTCGCTTCTATAAAGAATAATCTTAGATTCAATCATACTTGTCTGGCAGTCTCCACAGGACCCTGGAATGGGAAAGAGACATCACAAAACCATGCAACAGCTACCCACTACATTATGACCATCCTAGGTTGTCTCTTTAGTATGGTGATTGTCCTAGGGGTGGTCTACTATTGCTTGCGTAAAAAACGTCAGCAAGATGAAAAGCACAAAAAGGCAGGCAGCCTAAAGAAAAGTATAATTGAACTAAAATATGGACAAGAGCTCGAAGGGGGAACCATTTCCAGGATGTCACAGAAGCAAATGATGGCTGGGGAGAGTATGTCCCGCATGCCATACCTACCATCTGGTAGTGAAATGGAGCAGTACAAACTGCAGGAGATAAGAGATGACACGCCTAAAATGGCCAAGGGAAGTTACATAGAGGTGCGAGGAACCGGAGACCACCATGAACGCAGAGAGTGTGAGATGTCCATGCCTGGGATGTCCATGCCTGGGAACAGCCAAGGGTCAGTGGCTGAGATTTCAACCATTGCAAAAGAGGTGGATAAGGTCAATCAGATCATTAACAACTGTATCGATGCTCTGAAATCAGAATCCACATCTTTTCAAGGGGTGAAATCAGGAGCTGTGTCCACCCAGGAACCCCAGCTGGTCCTAATATCAGAGCAGCCGCAGAGCAAGTCTGGCTTCCTGTCCCCAGTGTATAAGGACAGCTACCACCACTCGTTACAGAGGCACCACACCTCGGATGTCCCGCCAAAGCGGCCCAGCACTGCCACTGGAGGTCCAATGCGGAGCCCAAGGCCTTACCGCTCAGAGTCCAAGTACATAGAGAAGACCTCGCCAACGGGTGAGACCATCCTCACTGTAACGCCAGCCGCTGCCATCCTTAGGGCAGAGGCGGAGAAGATCAGGCAGTACAATGATCACCGGCACTCCTATCCCGACAGCCACCAGCTGCAGATCGAGGAGCTGGAAGGGCCAGGAAGCCACAAGCCCTCCATCCTGGAGCCCCTAACTCGGCCCCGCCCCAGAGACATGGCGTACTCTCCGCTCTCACCTCAGTACCATAACCTCAGCTACTCCTCCAGTCCTGAGTACTACTGCAAACCACATCACACTATCTGGGAGCGCTTCAAACTCCGTGGCAAACGGCACAAAGACGAGGACGAGTACATGGCTGCAGGGCATGCGCTACGTAAAAAAGTGCAGTTTGCCAAGGATGAGGACCTGCATGACATTTTAGACTACTGGAAAGGTGTATCTGCTCAACAGAAATCTTAATCTCTCCAAGTATTTTCTACTGGACCACAACTTTCAGAAATGACACAGAAACCTTATATGTGAAACTCACTATTGATTGGATGGATACGTCCATATTGCGGTCAACTACTTAAACGTATATATAGCAACATATTTTGACTGTGAGTAAAATAGGAAAAGAACCTTGGAAATGACCAACTTGGAAATGACCATCTTAAATTTGTCACATTATGTATGGAATTTATGGGAATAAACTGTAATCTAACGTTTCAAGAAGAAAACATATTGCAAATTAAGAATATACATATTATATGTTGCAATGGATTATAGGTATTTGGGTATCGCATGGCCAAGTCCTGTGACAGTGGATTTGCTGTTGTGTACTTTGAGAAAATTACTGTAACAAATATTGAAAAACACGTCTACTGAAACCTCAATATTTTTCTTGAAGAACTACTGAACAATCATACGAAAAAGAACATTTTTTCTCCCCACATATATTTAATTCTACAATGGAACTATGTACTGATACAGTTTCTATATCTGCAATGTTTGCTGTTAATAAGATTTTTTAAATGATGTTTGATTCAGATTTAGCCCATGGATTTCAAAGACAGCTACTTTATTTGTTTTCTAATGATTTCCGTGTCCTAACCGATAAACGTTACACTGGTCAGATAATTGGTATTATATTACCCAGACCACTTCACTTTCCCTTCCCCTATTTACAGCACTATCACATAATACATTTTAGAGGCCACTAAACAAACTGCACAATATTAAAAGGCTGGAATTTTATAAATGTAATATTCCACATAAGACATTTCATTGTATTATTCTGATGCTGATGGTCTGTCTTAGGCATCGGCATTGTGAGCCATTAGTCATATCTTTAGAACCAAAGTAGAAAAGGCTGAAGTGTTTACATTTTCTTTCTGCATGGTCTAAGAAAGTGTTTCCCAACTCCCGTCCTCAAGTACCCCCAACAGCACACATTTTAGTTGTAGCCCAGCACAAAAACCCCTGATTCAACTTGTCAAGGGCTTGATGATTAGTTGATAAGTAGAATCAGGTGTGGTTGTCCGGGGCTACAACAAAAGTATGTACAGTTGGGGGTTGGGAAACACTGGTCTTAGATACTGTATGTGTGAACATAGTAAATCAGGTTCCATATGCATTTCATTTGAATTTGTTCTACTGTGTTTCAAAGAGCCAAAACATTTTAAGAGTTACTTTTGTTGAAAGTGTAATTGACCATTCACCTTTATATAACCAATATTTTCCACAGAAGGCACCTTTAGTTTCCCACCTGTTTTTTAGGCAGAATGCTAAGAATGCAGTTCACATTCTTTACTGGAATATCTGTCCTATAGCCCGATGGATGAATGTATAATATAGATGATGAAATCTGTATATGGCAGCTTTTTCATTTTATTTCAGAGATTCTTTTTATTTGCTATTTACATCTCCAGTTTCCTTTGTCTCTACTTGGTTTATCAATGAATATATTTCCCATAACTTATCATATTTTATATTTGTCTGCAATTCTCAGCCAACAAAGTAAAAAACAGCAAAGTTGTTGGTTTCACTGAAGGCTCTTGTTGAAGGGATATTTTCCTATATTGTGTGGCTGTTATGACACTTTTGTAAATTAGACGTCACCAATCAGAGGTATATCAACATGCCATGGTTAACTATTAAATAATATCCCATGAATGCCTGAACTAAACTTCTGCCGCTGGATTTGTATATTATCTATACACTATTTTTGAGTGGATACAAGAGGTAACTTGGCTGTCTGAGTTCTTATTTTAACCGCCTTAAACTTCTGGGACTGTAATTTTATTTATTTTTCTTTCAGTGTTGATATTGTTAACAAGTCCTTATTTGATGTAATTTTT
The DNA here is from genome assembly GCF_045679555.1 of Salvelinus alpinus. NCBI lineage: Eukaryota > Metazoa > Chordata > Actinopteri > Salmoniformes > Salmonidae > Salvelinus > Salvelinus alpinus. The sequence continues at coordinate 47,524,613 of NC_092086.1, forward strand.
CTAAATGCATTTCAATAGATTCCAAGAGCTGTCAGATTTATAGATAAATTAGCAAGTAAGCTACATGTTTTTATACTGCATATTGTAGCACTTCTGTGGCTCATAAAAGTTAGAATTGTTGGGAAACCGGTGGAAACAAACAAGAGCACAATAAAGTGTTTTTATTTCATTTCTTAATACTATGTTACCTGCTTTCAGACAAAGTACTGTGAAATAAAGGAAAGGGTGCACCCATCAGTATCCTCATTATGTTCTTTTCTTGTTTTTGAAATCTGAATCAAGATATGAATCCTGAATGTTTGGAATCCTGAATGTATGAGAAAACGTGCTTATTTGTATCACACACATCATTATCATGTTTTTATGATAGGTTAGTGGTTCTACCAAACTATGAAATGTTCATAATATTCTGTAGTTCAAGAATTTCAGCAACTTGTACCATTCTTCATGCATAGCTAAATATTCAAATGTAGGCTACCCTGTAATACAACACCTTTTCCATTGGAGTATTGGCAGTGTTTCCAATGCTCTGCTGAACATATCCAAGCAAGTGCTTATGAAGAAGTGACCGCATGCATTTATCTTGGGAGCTGAAGATATTTATTACGTTCACAAAATGCTGAGGGCTCGATTCAATACGTAGCGCTGAAGACCTACGCTGAAGCGCGATATCCATTTAATTTAATGTTCCTGCGTTCACGGAGACTGCATTCACGGTAAACGCTACATGTCGTCTCAATCGGAAATTACCTTTACATTTCAATCGCACTACAGCGCTTATCTTCAGCTGCATGGATTGAATCGAGCCCTAGGACTGCCTCTCCTTTGAAAAACAAACATCAATTTGTCTTGTCCCCAATGGTTGTCAGATATCTTAACCTTAAAAGTGCCAACTGTGGAACACTGAACTTAAAAACCTGAAACCCCATACTGACTGCACATACTGTGTCGCTTCTATAAGCAATGCTCTTAGAGTCAATCACGCTTGTCTGACAATCTACACAGGACCGTGGACTGGGTAAGGAAACCAATACGCTTCCAAAACATTCAAAGCAAAAGCAGGTTGGCATTTATTGTCATGAATCTTGCCCTGAAGAAAGAACTGAGCAATTTTCCGCTATATGGGCAAGCTGCTAAGTCAAAATTGCCTATATCATAAAAATTCATGAAAACAAAATATAAGGTTAGGCATTAGGGTTAGCAGTGTGGTTAAGGTTAGGGTAAGGTTTAAAATCTGATTTTATGACTTTGTCGCTGTGCCAGCTAGTGACCACTCTACAGAGCTGCCTCCAGGGCAAGATTCATGACAATAAATGCCAATCTGCAAAGCAAAATCTAAAGCATGGATTGCTGTTATACTTTGTCCATAGACTGCTTACAGGGAAAGGAAACCAATATGTAATTTCTAATTTGGGTGAACTTTCCCTTTAAGTGTATTTGGCTTAGAAAGTGATATTTTAATTTACCTTTTGAGGTTATGCCAATATTTCAGCAAAAGTGAAGAGGTAGTATTCAGCACATCAAAAACAAGCAGGGAACACAGTTATTGCTTTTCTTGAAAAATCACTATAATTTCACAAAATGTAAGGGTCACCTGATACATATATCTATTCGATTTGTTTGTAGGTTGAAACAGCAATTCTATTTGAAATGTGTGAGGAATGATGGGAAATAACACAGGTACTTGTTATGAAAATGTATCTTCATATCTCAGATAAGATTTCAGCATCTGAAACTGACTGGAAAGCATCCACTAGATAAGGAGTCAGGAGATTGTTAGCAATTGTGGTACCATTTGAAAAAAAGCTATTTCCTTTTCTCTCAGACATGATGTAACTGTCTCCAGAGAATCTCAAGTGTTACCAGATTACAGAGCATTCTGAAAATATTCAGACCCCTTGACTTTATCCACATTTTGTTACGTTACAGCCTTATTCTAAAATGGATTAAATAAATATAAAATATCATCAATCTACACACAATACCACATAACGACAAAGTTCGTAGACATTTTTTACTTAAGTATTCAGTCCCTTTGCTATGAGACTTGAAAGTGTACATCCTGATTCCATTGATCATCCTTGAGATGTTTCTACAACTTGATTGGAGTCCACCTGTTGTAAATCCAATTGATTGGACATGATTTGGAAAGGCACACACCTGACTACAGTGCCTCCGGAAAGTATTCAGACCACTTGACTTTTTACACATTTTGTCATGTTACAGTCTTATTCAAAAATTGATTGAATAAATGTTTTTCCTCAGCAATCTATAGACAATACACCACCAAACAGCTTTTTATAATAAAAAAATAAGTATTCAGACATTTTGCTATGAGACTCGAAATTGAGCTTAGGTGCATGCTGTTTCCATTGATCATCCTTGAGATGTTTCTACAACTGGATTGGAGTCCACTTGTGGTAAATTCCAATGATTGGACAGGGTATATTTAAGGTCCCACAGTTGACAGTGCATGTCAGAGCAAAAACCAAGCCATGAGGTCGAAGGAATTGTCCGTAGAGCTCCGAGACAAGATTGTGTAAAGGCACAGATCTGGGGAAGGGTACCAAAAAATGTCTGCCGCATTAAAGGTCCCCAAGAACACAGTGGCCTCCATCATTCTTAAATGGAAGAAGTTTGGAACCACCAAGACTCTTCCCAGAGCTGGCCGCCGGGCCAAACTGAGCAATCGGGGGAGAAGGGCCTTGGTCAGGGAGGTGACCAAGAACCAGATTTTTTTATTTTTTTATTTAACCTTTATTTAACTAGGCAAGTCAGTTAAGAACAAATTATTATTTACAATGACGGCCTACCCCGGCCAAACCCGGACGATGCTGGGCCAATTGTGCACCGCCCTATGGGACTCCCAGTCACGGCCGGATGTGATGCAGCCTGAATTCAAACCAGGGACTGCAGTGACCCCTCTTGCACTAAGATGCAGTGCCTTGGACCGCTGCACCACTCGGGAGCCCAGACGGTCACTCTGACAGAGCTCTAGAGTTCCTCTGTGGAAATCAGAGAACCTTCCAGAAGGACAACCATCTCTGCAGCACTCCACCAATCAGGCCTTTATGGTACAGTGGCCAGACAAAAGCCACTCCTCAGTAAAAGGCACATGACAGCCCGCTTGGATTTTTCCAAAAGGCACCTAAAAACTCTCAGACCATGAGAAGCAAGATTCTCTGGTCTGATGAAAACAATGTTGAACTCTTTGGCCTGAATGCCAAGTGTCACGTCTGGAGGAAACCTGGTACTATCCCTAAGATGAAGCATGGTGGTGGCAGCCTCATGCTGTGGGGATGTTTTTCAGCGGCAGGGACTGGGAGACTAGTCAGAATCGAGGCAAAGATGAACGGAGTAAAGTACAGGGAGATCCTTGATGAAAACCTACTCCCGAGCTCTCAAAACCTCACACTGGGGCGAAGGCTCACCTTCAAACAGGACAATGACCCTAAGCACACAGCCAAGACAACGGAGGAGTGGCTTTGGGACAAGTCTCTGAATGTCCTTGAGTGGCCCATCCAGAGCCTGGACGTGAACTCGATCAAACATCTCTGGAGAGACCTCAAAATAACTGTTCAGCAATGCTCCCCATCCAACCTGACAGAGCTTGAGAGGATCTGCAGAGAAGAATGGGAGAAACTCTCCAAATACAGGTGTGCCAAGCTTGTAGCATCATACCCAAGAAGACTCAAGGCTGTAATCACTGCCAAAGGTGCTTCAACAAAGTACTGAGTAAAGGTTCGGAATACTTATCTAAATGTGATATTTCAGTTTTTTACTTTAATACATTTGCAAAACTTTCTAAACCTGTTTTTGCGTTGTCATTATGGGTTATTGTGTGTAGATTGATGAGGGGGGAAAACAATTTAATCAATTTTAGAATAAGGCTGTAATGTAAGAAAATGTGAAAAAAGACAAGGGGTCTGAATACTTTCCAAATGCACTGTATATATCACACTGACTTCTGCATGTGATATCATGTTCTCTATTTCAGAAATTAAAACTGAAATGCTAGCCCTTGCACGCTTCAGCAGCTATACAGATAATACTATACACAAAAGGAAAGCTAATATCCTTGAATAATTTATCTGTACTACACACCTGCCATCTCCTGTTACTATTGTGATGGAGTGAGAGGCCTCTTATAAGTGTTGAAATGAAACTCGGTGTACACTAGACAACAGTTTCTTAGGTAAAACTAAAAACACATGTACATTTTCAAATTTTTGTTAATTAAAACAATAAAGTAATGTCTACTCTGTTCAAATTCAACTCCGTATGCTCATTGAAAATGTTTTAAAAAATTGTCACGGGCTCCTCTGGTTTAAAAAAAGGAATAATGATAGATAATGCAATTTAAAATAGGTTGTATGTGGGCTGCAAAGACTTCTAGATTAGACTATGTTTAAATGTATTAATAAATCTATTAGCCTATATGGCTTATCAGACTCATGAAAAATATTCAGATTCAACTTAGAATAATATTTATATTACCCTGCGTATAGTACTTTCAGAAAGTATTCACACCTCTTGACTTGTTTCCCATTTTGTTGTGTTACAGCCTGAATTTAAAATTGATTAAATTAGGACTTTTTTGGCAGTGGCCTACACACAATAATCAATCATGTCAAAGTGTTCCTAAATGTTTTTAGGAATTTTTATACATTTAAAATGAAAAGCTGAACTGTCTTGAGTCAATAAGTATTCAACCCCTTTGTTGTGGCAAGCCTAAATAAAGTCAGAAGTAAAAATGTGCTTAAAACCTCTTAAGGATTAACCCCTTTTTTTCAATTTTCAAACTAAATTGACATACCCAAATCTAACTGCCTGTAGCTCAGGCCCTGAAGCAAGGATATGCATATTCATGGTACCATTTCAAAGAAAACACTTTGAAGTTTATGGAAATGTGAAAGCAATGTAGTAGAATATAACACAATAGATCTGGTAAAAGATAATACAAAGAAAAAAACAACCATTCTTTTGTATTTTTTTGTACCATCATCTTTGAAATGCAAGAGAAAGGCTATAATGTATTATTCCAGCCAAAGTGCAATTTACGTTTTGGCCACTAGATGGCATCAGTGTATGTGCAAAGTTTTAGACTGATCCAATAAACCATTGCATATCTATTCAAAATTTTGTATCAAGACTGCCCAAATGTGCCTAATTTGTTTATTACTTCTTCGGGATCGGTGTCCCTTCCATGGGACTGTTGAGCTAACGTAGGCTAATGTGATTAGCATGAGGTTGTAAGTAACAAGAACATTTCCCAGGACGTAGACATATCTGATATTGGCAGACAGCTTAAATTCTTGTTAATCTAACTGCACTGTCCAATTTACAGTAGCTATTACAGTGAAAAACCTACAGTGAATGTTCATGCGAGGCCGAGTTACAGTTTTGACTTAAATCTACTTGAAAATCTATGGCAAGACCTGAAAATGTTTGTCTAGCAATGATCAACAACCAATTTGAGCTTGAAGAATTTTTTAAAGAACAAAAGGCAAATGTTGCACAATCCAGGCGTGGGACGCTTTTAGAGACATACCTACAAAGAGTCACCGCTGTAATTCCTGCTAAAGGTGCTTCTACAAAATATTGTCTCAGGTGTGAATACATGTGTAAATGAGATATTTATGTATTTAATTTTCAATAAATGTGCAAAATATGTTTTCACTTTGTCATTATGGAGTATTGTGTATAGATGGGTTACAAAAATAATTAATGTAATCAATTTTGAATTCAGCCTGTAACACAACAAAATGTGGAATAAGTCAAGGGGTATGAATACTTTCTGAAGGCACTGTACATGTTTTCATAAGAAGGTAATTATTGGAATGTATCATTCCGGTGCTTCGACCTGCTCCTAATGGTTGCGATTAGCCAATGTTATTACAGGTCATTTGTATCAGAAATCTGAGTCTAACATCAAGGTGTTATTTGATTGCTCAGTCAAGGGCTAATTATGTTGACTTGATAAGCATTTTGTTGTTGGAGGCTTTGAATGAATTTGAAAAATAACACTTACGAGTAGTTAACATATTTCCTCAGTGTGATACAGTTAATAGACTACCTTTTACTGCTCTGTAAATCCCCTGTCAATATCAATCTTCATCCAATTTATCTTAAACTAGAGACTCATATCTCCAGGAAGGTATGGTACTTTTGACAGCAGAAATAATAGGATGGGTAGTGTCATCAGAGATTATGCTGGAAAGAACTGATAAGTATGGAACCATTGCTTTAGGGTTTTATGGAAAATAAGATAAACCAGGCCCTCTTTGAAAGCATCCAAGCATCAGCTTCACACTGCCTTTAATCTAGCCAGGCTCCAGTTTTTTAAAGGAATATCAGATTTGAAAGTGCACTGTCAGGGAGAGAGCACACACCCAGCCTTAGGGTTCGCCCAAATTAATTCAGTAAGCTCAGTCTTTTTTTGCAGTGATTTACTTGCTAGTAGTAGTATATGTACAGATATTGCAGCATTTAACAAGGAAGTCTAAATAAATAGTTTGGTCTAAGATGTTCCTATATGGCCAATTCAGATTTCTATTCATTGTGTTTACTGCTTTTAACCTTATGCTAAATGAATCATTGATAAAGTGAAACTTCACACATGAAATAATTAGTCAGCACATGCCTTTCTTCCACCATACCATATCCAGGGAAGTTAATGAGGTTTTACTGGCAAAAATTTCAAAAGGTAATTTAAATTATGTGGCCTATGTCTCTAAGCACTAAATGTCTTATTAATGAACTACTATTACATGTCGACAGCTAGTTGTGTGAGGAGAAGCACTGTGTGTGCACTACTGTACACTGTCAAACTTGTTTTAAAATCTCTTAAGCACTTACAACCCTCACATTATCCATTGTCAAATAGTAAAGAGCTGGTGGTGCAGAGCTGAGTCACTTCTTTTGAATTGTGAGTCTCAAAGTGGGGATATGCCAACTAGGCTGCACAATGGCTGTACATCATAGGCCGGTCTGATCATCATTCATTTGAATTCACAAGGTTATTTTAATGGGAAAAAACGAATTGGAATATATAAGTTGTATTAAGGCTGCAATGGGCTAAAACAAACGTTTTGTCTCGTCAAATCCTTCCCCACTAGGGAAGATATGGTTATTTTCTCCCAGCCAGCCTCTCCGTCATCCCCCACCAAAGTTAAGAGATGGAAGCCAACGAGTTTCCCCTGGACATGGTGGAGAGAGCATTAATCAGCTGTAGACAGAGCGTGACTAAGGCTCAGAGAGGAAAAGTTATGAAAAGTGGAAAAAGAGAGAAAACACCAAAAGTTCCTCTCCACTCTTCAGAGATGTAGCTATTATTTAATAGGATGTGGGTGATCAAGTACAGAGTACACAGGATCTCCGGTGCACTTCCAAATGAGATCTCCACTGGCAAAGCTCAAAGCTCAAATGGATGGTAGAATTACTAGGTCGTGTCCATATAAAACTCTTAAGAGAAGAAGAAAAGCTAACAGATGAAGGATGTGATGATATTCAGAAGATTACATACAGTATAGCTAGCTATACTGCCTCACTTAAAAAGCTTTTCGAAAATAGCAAATTCCACTGTGTGATTTGATGTTTGCACTTCATAAATTTGCTTATAGCTAATTTGATTGGAAGTGCTTCAGTCAAGATCAGGTCTAAATGAATCTGAAAATCCCTTCCACTTTCTATGATGCAAAAAACACAACTGTCCTAAAGTAAATTAGTAAATCTCGATGCATTTGCTGCCTTATGCAAAGGTATCTATCCATGAGTCTATTAGGTTATTATTACCAAAGGGGCATCTTGGCCTGTGATGTATGAGTGTCTCGATCTTGTAGGGTTGAATCCCTCCACTCTAGTTAAAGAAGATGGATGTTGATGGATGTTGCAAAAGGAGCCAGGGCCTGCTCATTAATACAAGACACTGCAACCAGAGTGAAGCCCCAATGACAAGCAGGGAGAGCGAGTGAGCCAACCGTCAAATGAGCGCTGTGCAAAGGCAGGTCACAGGGACCGCCAGTAAACCCAAGTGGCAGGTAGAAAGAAGGGGAATCGCTGAGCGCACCATATGTTAGAGCAGGATTAAACCGTATTGCTCATTAAGATATAAAAGAGTGAGCAAATCAAAGAGCCTTCACACCGCAGACAGGAGAAAATAAGAAGAGTACCCACACAAGTCACATGACTTTCTGTTCCAGGAACTTTTGCTTCTGGTGATAATGAGCACGCCTGTCTCCTCTCCACATCTCGGTCCTAATTATTATTTTTTTCACCAAACAAAGACTCTTCTGATCATAGATCAGAGGAAGCTGGGGGAAGAAATCAATGGCTCCATTCTTGTGGAAGATAAACAGCTTTTAGGCTTTAATTATGTCCCCCTTGTAGCTTTATTATTTGCTTACAACTCAATGCAGAGGTGAGAGCTCTCCTGCAAATACTTACGATAGATGAAATGCTTTTCATTAAAAAAAAATACATTAAATAGTACAGTATATTAGGGATAACTCAGGTCAGTACACTCATGTTTTAACAACATTGCCCGCAGATATGCACAGATCATGTACTGTAGGCTACTACACAAAAACAAAACACTGAGCATCACACTTCTCTTTAGGAAATAAGGAAATTAAATTATTGTATAATATCTTACCCACTTACAACGATAGCGATTACAGTAAATGCAAGTGTTCACAGTTAAAGTGCTATGAATGTAAAGGACTGTCCCCAGGAAGAAAAAACGCAATGGCTGACACGTGGGTAAACATAACAAGGAAACTATCCAATCTACTGTCTAGCAGGCAGGTTGAAAACACTTCCTCAATGCAGAATCTCTCCACTATCAAGACAACCTCTCTATCGACTATAAATCAATACACCTGCAATTAGGAGTCTGAGATGGTGCTTAATGCCTTAAACAGAAACATTGTCAAAATATAAAAACTGAAGGCAAATGTTCTCATTCTCTGTTGTTATAATCATAATTGTATTTTTGGCTTAAACCAAAGGGTTGTTGAGCACCCTCCTGGAACAGCTACTACAGACATTTTATTGTTGTGGTGTGTAAGTGATAATATATCAAACACTGCAATCATAGACTTGATTTGGACCCTACGGGAGTTCATTTGTGATTTCTGAGGCTCTTGTTCTTTCCTTCCTGGGCTGAAGCCTCTCTGATGCACATGCCAAAATCTACTCTTCAAATCCGTCCAACAATCCGACACACCGACTGAGTGTCCAGAAGCTGTCACTGATTGCAACGCAGACAGTGTAGTGATTGGAAGAAATTATACCTTTTTGAGGATGATCAAGATAACTATTAATTCACTCTGAATGTATGTTGGCTATACCAGCCTGGCCTCAGAGCCATACGAAACATACTATGTGTATTTCTGAGAACCTCCAAGATGTATGATAGCTACTAATGGTGTAGTTACTTAAGAAAAAAACAAAAGTAGGGAGATTGGTCGGGGAGGATGGGTGGGCGTAATCCGCGACCATCTAACAATCCAAAGGTTGTGTGTTAGAGTCTCGTCAGGGACAAGTGTAACATTTTATTTAACCCTTAATCTAAACTTAACCCAATTCACCTAATCAGCTAAGTCAATTCCCCTAATCTTTGTCGTTTTTGTTCCCTTAACTTTCCACGTAAATTATCTTAACCTTTGTCGTTAGTTCACCTAACCACCAAAGTAAATTCTCTCCGTAATTCTCCTTCGTTGTTAAATCCTTCAAGACATATGATACGTTACATCATCCAATTCGTTATGCTTTTGTATGACCGGGTAAGACGCATGATACTATACGTCCTCTAATATGTATGATATTGTATAACTGCTATTCCGTTCATAATGTATGTAACAAAACATATCCTACAAATGGAGTGTCACAGATTTACATACAGAACAATATGAATTGCCGTGAGACCAGTAGTCAAAATTGAATTAGTTTGAGTACTACCGTTTGGGACCAGGAAATCATACATAATATGGCTATCATGACTACTTATGCATTCAACAACGCTAGCAACGTCCCATCTTCATTGTTGGTCACAATATTTTCTCCCTTATGCAAGGGAAAATGGAGGATGACTTTGCCATCTTAGAACAGACAGATCTTTGGTTTGTATGGCAGCTAGCTATCTTTGAAGCATCCTGCAAATCAGAAATGGCTTCCTATTGAATAATATACTGTATTTGTGCAATGATGAATGCAATTCACTGTGACTTGGGGTAGATATCCAACTGAGATATCTATGGTTCTGTATGGAACGAAAGCATGAATTAACATATCAAACCAAATTTGAATACATTTTGTTGCTATTTACATAGTAAATACACTTTTTGTGGTGTGAAAAAGATTCAAGCAAAGAGGAAGAGACTCTGGGGTTTGAGTTGATTGCAATCCATGCTGAAATTGCAACACACAATAAAGACTAATGACTGCCTAGGCCATCTCCAGGATCTTATGTACAGTTGAGGGACATCTCTAAATTTCCCTCTTTAGTCTACAGTGCCTACTTTACGTCAAACCTGATTCTCTATTCTCTCATTTCTATTAGCTACTGAAATCTGCTCACACCATCAGCATATAATAAGAAGCAAAATGGAGAGAGCTTGTCAACAAAGAGAGCAGTTTGAGTCACTCAGGAAATGAGAATACTGTGCACTTCACTGCTTAAAACTCTCATCTTCGAGACGGGTGTATCCTCTTAAGTGACACAGCTCCCTCTGTGCAAATAAATGTTACCATAAAGCTGCCTCTCCATAGCGATAAGTACTGTTGCTCTTCCTCTCAGTTCTCCCCTTAATTTTTATATGGAAATGCGACATCAGAGTCTGGCAATAGAACTGCTGTGGGGTAGGAATGATATGGAGGATCGGAGGGACATGAATAGAACATTTGCCTACAGTATGATAATTGTCACATAACTAATGTAGTTTTATTTGTCACCGGACAGAGTAGTTTGAAAGAGATAGTTCTCCCAAATGACTAAATGACTAATTTGTTTCCTTATATGTGTGACCTGTCACATCTACACTACCAGTCAAATGTTTTAGAACCCCTACTCATTCAAGGCTTTTTCTTTATTTCTACTATTTTCTACCTTGTAGAATAGTAGTGAGGACATCAAAACTATGAAATAACACGGAACCATGTAGTAACCAAAAAAGTGTTAAACAAATCAAAATATATTATATATTGAGATTCTTCAAATAGCCACCCTTTGCCTGGATGACAGCTTTGCACACTCTTGGCATTTTCTCAACCAGCTTCATGAGGTAGTCACCTGGAATTTATCTCAATTAACAGGTGTGCCATCTTAAAAGTTAATTTGTGGAATTTCTTTCCTTCTTAATGCGTTTGAGCCAATCAGTTGTGTTGTGACTAGGTAGGGGGGTATACAGAAGATAGCCCTATTTGGTAAAAGAGTAAGTCCATATTATGGTGAGAACAGCTCAAATAAGCAAAGAGAAACGACAGTCCATCATTACTTTAAGACATGAAGGTCAGTCAATACGGAACAATTCAAGAACTTTGAAAGTTTCTTCAAGTGCAGTCGCAAAAACCATCAAGCGCTATGATGAAACTGGCTCTCATGAGGACCGCCACAGGAATGACCCAGAGTTACCTCTGCTGCAGAGGATAAGTTCATTAGAGTTACCAGCCTCAGAAATTGCAGCCGAAAAGGAATGCTTCACAAAGTTCAAGTAACAGACACATCTCAACATCAACTGTTCAGAGGAGACTGTGTGAATCAGGCCTTCACGGTCAAATTTCCACAAAGAAACCATTATTAAAGGACATTAATAATAAGAAGAGACTTGTTTGGGCCAAGAAACACAAGCAATGGATATTAGACCGGTGTAAGTTTGTCCTTTTGTCTGGAGTCCAAATTGGAGATGGTTCCAACTGCCGTGTCTTTGTGAGACGCGGTGTGGGTGAACGGATGATCTCTGCATGTGTATTTCCCACTGTAAAGCATGGAGGAGACGGTGTTTATGGTGTGGGGGTGCTTTGCTGGTGACACTGTCTGTGATTTATTTAGAATTCAAGGTACACTTAAACAGAATGGCTACCACAGCATTCTGTAGCGGTACGCCTTCCCATCTGGTTTTGGCTTAGTGGGACTATCATTTGTTTTTCAACAGGACAATGACCCAACACACCTCCAGGCTGTGTAAGGGCTATTTTACCAAGAAGGAGAGTGATGGAGTGTTGCATCAGATGACCTGGCCTCCACAATCCCCTAACCTCCACCAAATTGAGATGGTTTGGGATGAGTCGGACCACAGAGTTTTGGAAAAGCAGCTAACAAGTGCTCAGCATATGTGGGAACTCCTTCAAGACTGTTGAAAAAGCATTCCAGGTGAAGCTGGTTGAGAGAATGCCAAGAGTGTGCAAAGCTGTCATCAAGCCAAAGGGTGGCTATTTGAAGAATCTCAAATATACAATTATTTGTTTATTTGTTTAACACCTTTTTGGTTACTACATGAATCCATATGTGTTATTTCATAGTTTCGATGTCTTCGCTATTATTCTACATTGTAGAAAATAGTCAAAATGAAGAAAAGCCCCTGAATGAGTAGGTGTTCTAAAACTTTTGACCAGTAGTGTAGACACATTTAAGCCTGATGCACCTCCTTATCAGAGTGCAGGGTTTGCCTTGTAAAATACCAGTGTTTCTCTGTGGCCATCTTCTGCAGCAGATTATTTTTACCTGTGAAGGTTTACTGACATAAAGCACTCTAATTTCACCTAGTATACACTGTGCAAGAAAATGTGATGAATACAAAGGATGAAACAGCTCTTTGTGATTTCCCTCACATCTTTGTAGGATACTGTATTGTAGAATGTCATGCTTCCTTTCTTTCCCTGAATAAGAAGGTAGATACTCACATATGTCTGTGGTTAAAAGGAACAAGAGTTTCCCCTCTTTAGGGAGACAACATACAGGAATCAAATAGATGTCTGTTTATACTTGGCAACCAGTTCCAACACCTACAGAATAACAGTTTTTCCCCACTGCTCATTTATATTATTTTGTGTTTGCTATTTTAGTCAGTTACCTTAGAGACAGACACAACTCACTTCTGGTGGCCAGTCATTTTGGGGTCATTCAGAGTTAAAAAAACAAGGATGTGGCTCTTAGGGCAAATCTGCTCTGTCTGGGGAATAACAAGCTAAGTGCTTCAAAGTGTTGATGGAGCAATCATTACTTCTTGGCTATTAAATATTTGTCATAGCTAACCTCTACCACTGAATGTTTGGGCCAGCTGCTCTACCCCATCATCACCTACCACTGTGCTCCTGGGCACTTGTGAGAACAGATCCGACCCATGTAGATATTAATGCACTGTCAGACTACTTCACAGTGGCTGCACTCAGGACAGAGGATCATCAGTCTTACACCAGGGTTTGCAAATTCTTCAATGACCTCCTTCGGCTTGCGGCATTTCAAGAGTTTTCCCCAGTAGCTAATCTAACTTGTTCAGTCAACCCTACCATATCTGCATAATTCACTAACTTTTTCAAACGCAACGGCGACTGTTATGTTTACAGATAGGAATATAAACAAAATTGTAATAATATGGGTTTACTTCAAGGCAACTTACCACATGAGACATACTGTATCATGTATATTATTATAAACTGTTCAATCCTGATTGGCTGATTGGCTGAAAGCGGTGGTATATCAGACCGTATACCACGGATATGACCACAAAATTGCTTGTTTACTGTTCTAATTCGTTGTTAACTAGTTTATAATTGCATCAAGTACGCAAGTATAAACACCACGGGACCACGCAGCCGTCATACCGCTCTGGAAGGAGATGTGTTCTGTCTCCTAGAGATGAACGTGCTTTGGTGCGAAAAGTGCAAATCAATCCCAGAACATCAGCAAAGGACCTTGTGAATATGCTGGGGAAAACAGGTACAAAAGTATCTATATCCACAGTAAAATGAGTCCTTTGTCGACATAACCTGAAAGGCCACTCAGCAAGGAAGAAGCCACTGCTCCAAAACTGCCATAAAAAAGCCAGACTACGGTTTGCAACTGCACATGGGGATAAAGATCGTACTTTTTGGAGAAATGTCCTCTGGTCTGATGAAACAAAAATAGAACTGTTTGGCCATAATGACCATCGTTATGTTTGGAGGAAAAAGGGGGAGGCTTGCAAGCCGAAGAAAACCATCCCAACCGTGAAGCACAGGGGTGGCAGCATCATGTTGTGGGGATGCTTTTCTGCAGGAGGGACTGGTGCACTTCACAAAATAGATGGCATCATGAGGCAGGAAAATTATGTGGATATATTGAAGCAACATCTCAAGACATCAGTCAGGAAGTTAAAGCTTGGTTGCAAATGGGTTTTCCAAATGGACATTGACCTCAAGCACACTTCCAAAGTTGTGTAAAAATGGCTTAAGGAACACAAAGTCAAGGTTTGAGTGGCCATCGCAAAGCCCTGACCTCAATCCTATAGAAAATGTGTGGGCAGAACTGAAAAAGCGTGGGCGAGCAAGAAGGCCTACAAACCTGACTCAGTTACACCAGCTCTGTCAGGAGGAATGGGCCAAAATTCTCCAAACTTATTGTTGAAAGCTTGTCGAAGGCTACCCGAAACGTTTGACCCAAGTTAAACAATTTCAAGGCAATGCTACCAAATACTAATTGAGTGTATGTAAACTTCTGACCCACTGGGAATGTGATGAAAGAAATAAAGGCTGAAACAAATAATTCTCTCTACTATTATTGACATTTCACATTCTTAAAATAAAGTGGTGATCCTAACTGACCTAAGAAAGGGAATTTTACTAGGATTACATGTCAGAAATTGTGGAAAAACTGAGTTTAAATTTATTTTGCTAAGGTGTATGTAAACTTCCGACTTCAACTGTATCACTAACCCCCAAGCTGCCTTGATGCAATTATAAACTGGTTAACAATGTAATTAGAACAGTAAACAAGTAATTTTGTGTCATATCCATGGTATACGGTCTGATATACCACGGCTTTAAGCCAATCAGCATTCAGGGATCGAACAGTTTATAATAATACACATTATATGTCTCATGTGGTAAGTTGCCTTGAAGTAAACCCATATTATCACAATTTTGTTTATATTCCTATCATCTGTAAACATACAGTCGCCACTGCGTTTGAAAAAGTTTGTGAATTATGCAGATTTGGTAGGGTTGACTGAACAAGTTAGATATACCCCCCGTGCCTTATTGCTTAATTATATACCGAATAGTTTGGGCCCCGGATGCTGATTGGCTGAAACAGCATTTTACCCGTGTGTATAGCAGACATTATACCACAGGTATGATGTAAAAGTACTTGTTTACTATTCTATTTATGTTGGTAACCAGTTTATACTATAATAGCAATAAGGCACCTTGGGGTTTTGTGTTATATGGCCAATATACCACGGCTAAGGGCTGTTTTAGCACGAAGCAACTTGGAGTGCCTGGATACAGCCCTAAGCCGTGATATATGGCCATATACAAGGTGTCTTATTGCTATTATAAACTGGTTACTGACCTAATTAGAGCAGTAAAAATCTATGTTTTGTCATATCCGTGGTATATGGTCACCACAGCTGTGAGCCAATCAGCATTCAAGGCTCAAATCACCCAGTTTATAATAGCCATCGTGCCTAAACTATCCTGTATATAATTAAGCAATAAGGCACGGGGGTGTGATATATGACAAATATACCACTGCTAAGGGCTTTTCTTAGGTACAACGTAGCGCGGATTGCCTGGATACAACCTTTAGTCATGGTATATTGACAAAACATGTATTTTTACTGCTCTAATTACGTTGGTAACCAGTTTATAATAGCGATAAGGCATCTCAGGGGTTTGTGATATATGACCAATATACCACGGCTAAGGGCTGTGTCCTAGCACTCCGCTTTGCGTCGTGCTTATGAACAGCCCTTAGCCGTGGTATATTGGCCATAAACCACACCCCCTCTGGCCTTATTGCTTAAATATACCACACCCCCTCGGGCCTTATTGCTTAAGAATATGTTGCTGACTACAATACTCCTATCCTTTCCCTCAATATACCATTCTACCATTCTGCTCTGTCACTGTAAACACATAACTCTGCAGTTAGTGATCTTTTATATAGCCTTTGACTCCCCCCGTTTTTGTTGTCAGATTATGGTGCAATGGTACATTGTGGATTTATTAAGATGTTCTTAACATCCATATACATTGGAACAAATGAAAAGAGGCCCTTGCAAGGATTCTTAACCACAGGCCTAATTGGACAGCTGACATATGCTCAACACTAAGGCAAATGAAGAGTAGTTGGATAAATTGTCAGGAGGCATTAGACTATCTGCCTCACTAACAGCCCTCCTTGATACATGTAACAACATCATCGACATAAAAGTGCAGGAAAATCAAACACAACAAAACAACAACAAATAATTGCATTGTTTTGTTGTGTTTTGTTTTCCTGCACTTTTATGTCAGAATCCAGAAATGTTGCAGTCAACAAAAAAAATAGAAAATGTGTTATATTTTTCATTGAAAAACAGAGACAGGAACTACATCAACTACTGTCAACAACTGTGTGTCATACTTTAAGACCAGGGCTACATTTATGTAGGATTTGGTATAGAGAGAAAGGGCTTGATGAGATAAGGCTTCGTTCACTGTTGGTGGGCAGATGTGGTGTGTACAGAAAGCTTTTCTTCCACAGTAATTGCCTTGAAACAAGCCTGCCACTATCTGGGGAATATCACAGATCCACTGTTGTGAGGAGCTGCACTCACAACATGGCCAGCAGCTGTACTGTACAGCCATGCATATACTTTTCTTTGAACGCTAAGTACGACGGGGCCTGTTCAGTACTTGGAAAATCAATGTTCCACAACAATGTCCTGCAAAGGGTGCTGTCTAGTCACTTTTGAGATCCCATGGCATTTATTGAGGGAGAATGGATTGGCACAATTTCTCATTCCTCACTTCTCTAATGAGATTCCCTATGAGCGTTCTGGCATAAAATGGTGGGCTTGTATCAAACACATTTAAAACGGAAATATCCTCTCATGACAAAAGGCTATGTTTAGGCTCTTTGTGGAAAATGTAAAGTTTACATTTAGCAAAGGATTATCCATTGTGAATGTCTTGTTACAATAGCAGCATTATGCAGGAAAGTTGGCGACAGAAAATCCTTATCGAAGAACACAAATCATTACTATTCCATCAGCCAGGTAAAGAAGCTTCATTTAAAGAATATCCCACAGCAGACTAAGTATAGGGGCAATGTGAAAATTATATACTTCCACTCTGATAATTGGATCTCAAAGGTTGAACGTAAATAATATTCAAATGAGGGGTATGGCCTTCATACTGTATGGGGTTGAAATAATTCAAAGTAGCTTATATATGTGTGTTGGCTTGCAATTAAGTGAATAGAGTCATCCATTGATCCACTGGGGATTTATACATACCTTAGCTCAACTTTACATCTAACCTTTCTAATGATTGTCAAGGCAAAATGCTAATTTCATATTTTCACACAGGTGAGAGAGAGGTGGTACGTTCTGAAGGCATGACTATCACGTCTGTAAAAAAGCCCTAGAATGTGTCTCGGTGTACTGATTATTTTACGTGTAGGGAGTAATATTTCCACTTCTTAGATGTGTTTTTTTTTATATATTGATTGGTCATTTCTCACATTGTCCTCATTTTATGCATTTGCTTTTAGCATTGTTGCTGTAATCAACAGCACTTCTAGCTGTAGAGTTACAGGAGCCAGAGCAACGAACACAGTTTTAGTTATAATATATTTTTATTGACTCATTGAATGAGTAACAAAGGTATAGCTAGCAGTGGGTGACATTCACTTTTAATCAGAACCAAAAATGACAGCAGCATTCACTCAATTTCACAGTTGAAATCAATAGGTGTGCTCTTGTGGAGAGCTAGGCATGAATTAGATGAATATGAAATGCAAACTATGATTTTGAGTAAACCTTTAATCTATGAGGCAGGGGACAAAAATGTCATCAAAAACAACATGAGCGAAAGCTAAAAGCAAAGGGATACAAGAATGAATCCACAGAAGGATGACATGTAAACCAACCTTAAATAGTATTTTCATTTGCAAATCATTAGTAATCCCCACATACTGGGCCTTATTCAAGCCATTTGGCAGTCGCAATTCTCTCTGGAGCACTCCATGTGCATACTAAGGCAGGCATATCAACTATCTAGCCCAAAATCCCTTTCACTTTGAGCTCAACAGTTAGACAGTTAATGGAACATAAACACTCTGTATGACACTTGCAAATGAAACCCTATTTTGCCCCCAGTCACCTTCAAGTACACTCCAATCTAGAATCTAAAAGAGTTCTTCAGCTGTCCACATAGGATAACCCTTTGAAGAACCCTTTTGGTTCCATGTAGAACCCTTTCCCCAGAGGGTTCTATATGGAACCCAAAAGAGTTCTACCTGGAACCAAAAAGGGTTCTACCTGGAACTAAAAAAGGTTATTCTATTGGGACAGATGAGGATCCCTTTTTTCTAAGAGTGTAGTCTATTTAAAGATAAGTTATCATTCCCATTCCAGTCCCTCTGCTTTAATCAGGAAGCAAATCTGTGTTGTACGTTGTCCATATTAGGACAGCATCATACATCATTGTGTCACGGCCGTCGTCGGAAGGAGACCAAGGTGCAGCCTGGTGAGCGTACATTTTAGTTTATTATTGTAAATGTCGCAAACAAAACAAGAAACAAAGAAACGACCGTGACGCTTAACAGGGCTATGGTGCCACTAACAAAGATAACTACCCACAAACACCAAAGGAAAAAAGGCTGCCTAAGTATGATTCCCAATCAGAGACAACGATAGACAGCTGTCCCTGATTGAGAACCATACCCGGCCAAAACATAGAAATACAAAACATAGAAATAAAGAAACTAGAATGCCCACCCTAGTCACACCCTGGCCTAACCAAAATAGAGAATAAAAGCCTCTCTATGGTCAGGGATGTTGACTCAACACATACAGATTCCATGATATCAACAGGTTCATAGCCTATTGTCTGCAAGTAATGGCCCTTATTATATGTCAGACATAAAAAATCAGTGTGTGAATTTGGCACCATCACTGTACCCATTATTGTACTTACCATCTGAATGGCCCATTTCTCCATTGACATAATATTCGTATTTGTTCCACAAAGCAAAAGAAGCAGCATTTTCCCAGGTCCTGTCTGGGCATCTAATTGATTGCTGTTGTGGGAGGGATGACAGATAGTACTGGAGCTGTCAGCTTCTCTGATGTCTTGCCCCTATTTGTGATGTGAGGGCTGATCTTTGACTATTTGTCATCAGGGACAGCTGTTTGTCCATATCTTTCAGGCCTCATTAATCAATGTGCAACAGTGTAGAAGATAGTTATTTGTTTTTGAGGCTAGTTTTAGCGTATTCAAATACTGCAGATCACCCAAATCCATGTTATATGGGATTGAAACTATTGATTATTTGTAATGATTTTCTTCTTCTTCTGATGAGGAATATGAAGGATCAGACCAAAATGCAGCGTGGTAAGTGTCCATGTTACTTTAATATAACAGAATACGAAAAAATACAAGAATGACAAAGAAAACCGAAACAGTCCTGAATGGTGAAACAAACACAAAACAGGAAACAACGACCCACAAACACAGGTGGGAACAGGCTACCTAAGTATGGTTCTCAATCAGAGACAACGATTGACAGCTGCCTCTGATTGGGAACCATACTAGGCCAAACACAGAAATACAACACATAGAACAAAACATAGAATATAGAACATAGAATGCCCACCCCAACTCACGCCCTGACCAAACCAAAATAAAGACATAAAAAAGGAACTAAGGTCAGAACGTGATTATTATAATTTTCCAATGAGCTATAATGATACCTATAAACACCTCCCCCTTCCAATATACAGTAATCAACAGTGGCGTCGTAAAAGTTCTTAAAGAATGAATGTGCATCATTCATTAAAAGTACAATTGAACAGGTAAAGAGGTATGCTTAGATACCCTATGCAGAAAAATATACATATTTTAAAATAGACATAGAATCAGGCATAATGATTATGACTCTAGATTGCAGAAAAATATGTTTCAGGGATTTGAAAACATTTCAAATTCCGCAGCCCCCTCGGGGCCAACAAAATGGCGCCGACAGACACGGTCGTGTTGTTTCTAGCTCCTAGCCAACTTTGCAGTATTTTTATCCCGGGTGCCACACCAAAACGTTGACGCCCGAGAAGTGGGGTCCAATTCAGGCTCAGACAGCGAACAAACCATCCACCGCTTCAAAGTATATTACTCGCTAACATTCAGTCCCTGGACAACAAAGTAGACGAGCTCAGGGCAAGGAACTCTTTTCAGAGAGACTCAAGAGACTGTAACATACTCTGTTTTACGGAATCATGGTTCTCTCCGGATATATTGTCCCCGTCCATAAAGCCAGTGGAAAGAACGCGGACATGAAGAAAGAACTCTCTGGGGAAAAAAGAGGTGGAGAAGTATGTCTCATGATTAACAACTCATGGTGTGATTGTGGTAACGAACAGGAACTCAAGTTCTTTTCTTCTCCCGATCTGGAATACCTCACCATCAAATGGCGACCGTATTACCTCCAGAGAGAATTTTCTTTGGGTATTGTCACTGCCGTGTATATTCCCCAAAAGCCTACATTGCGACGGCTCTCAAGGAACTCCACTGGAAACCGCATTTCCTGACGCATACCCATTCATTGTAGCTGGGAACTTTAATGTAGGAAATCTGAGGAAAACGCTCCCGAAATTCTATCAACACGTCCCCTGTGCTGCACGCGGAGAGAACATGCTTAACCATTGTTACTTTCCTTTCCAGGATAGCTACAAGGCCCTCCCACGCCCTCCCTTTGGGAAATCAGACCACGCCTCCATCCTGCTCCTCAATGCCTATAGACAGAAACTTAAGCAGGAAGCATTCGTGGTAAGGAATGTTCAATGTTGATCTGACCAATCGGAATCTATGCTGCAAGACTGTTTTTATCACGTGGACTGGGACATTTTCCGAGTTGCCTCTGAGAATAGTGTATACGTACGTATACACTGATTCGGTGAGATGGATCCATCAGGAAGTGCATAGAGGATTTTGTTCCTATTCCCATGGATAGATGTCAGCATTTGCGCAAAACTTAAAACATGAACCACCGCATTTAACCACTGCAAGGTGACTGGGAATATAGACGTGTTTAAAACTTCTGAAAGTGCAGGGCGCCAAATTCAACAACAGAAATCTCATAATTAAAATTCCTCAAACATACAAGTATTATACACCATTTTAAAGATAAACTTGTTGTTAATCCCACCACAGTGTCCGATTTCAAAAAGGCTTTACGACGAAAGCATACCATGCGATTATGTTAGGTCAGCACCTAGTCACTGAAAAACAAAGCCATTTCTCCAGCCAAAGCGAGGAGTCACAAAAAGCAGAAATAGAGATCAAATTAATCACTAACCTTTGATGATCTTCATCAGATGACACTCATAGGACTTCATGTTACACAATACATGTATGTTTTGTTCGATAAAGTTCATATTTATATCCAAAAATCTCAGTTTACATTGACGCATTATGTTCAGTAATGTTTTGCCTCCAAAATATCCGGTGATTTTGCAGAGAGCCACATCAATTTACAGAAATACTCATCATAAATGTTGATGAAAATACAAGTGTTATACAGGGAATAAAAGATAAACTTCTCCTTAATGCAACCGCTGTGTCAGATTTAAAAAAGCTTTACGGAAAAAGCACACCATGCAATAATCTGAGTACAGCGCTCAGGCACCAAAACAAGCCATACAGATACCCGCCATGTTGTGGAGTCAACAGAAGTTAGAAATAGCATTATAAATATTCACTTACCTTTGATGATCTTCATCGGAATGCACTCCCAGGAATCCCAGTTCCACAATAAATGTTTGTTTTGTTCGATAAAGTCCATAATTTATGTCCAAATACCTCCTTTTTGTTCGCGCGTTTAGTTCACAAATCCAAATTCAAGAGGCGCAAACACTTAGTCCAGACAAAAAGTCAAAAAAGTTATATTACAGTTCGTAGAAACATGTCAAACGATGTATAGAATCAATCTTTAGGATGTTTTTAACATAAATCTTATCAATAATTTTCCAACCAGACATTTCCTTTGTCTTTAGAAAGGAAAAGCAACGCAGCTAACTCTCACGGGCACACGCCTGACGGAGCTCATGGAATTCTGGAATTCTCTCCCCCTTCGCAGTAGAAGCCTGAAACAAGGTTCTAAAGACTGTTGACATCTAGTGGAAGCCTTAGGAAGTGCAATCGGACCAAATTTTACACTGTATCTTGGATAGACTTGAAAACTTACAAACCTCAGATTTCCCACTTCCTGGTTGGATTTTTTCTCAGGATTTTGCCTGCCATATGAGTTATGTTATACTCACAGACATCATTCAAACGGTTTTAGAAACTTCAGAGTGTTTTCTATCCAAATCTACTAATAATATGCATATCTTAGCTTCTGGGCCTGAGTAGCAGGCAGTTTACTCTGGGCACCTTATTCATCCAAGCTACTCAATACTGCCCAACAGCCATAAGAAGTTAAACAGACCAGCTATGACCGTAAGGCAATCAAAGAGGCAAAATGACAGTGCAGAGACAAAGTGGAGTCGCAATTCAACGGCTCAGACACAAGACGCATGTGGCAGCTGACTCCAGACAATCACGGATTATAAAGGGAAAGCCAGCCCCATTGCAGAAACCGACGCCTCACTCCTGAACAAGCTAAACACCTTCTTCCCCTGCTTCGAGGAAAACAACACAGAGCCACCGATGTGGCCCCTCGCCACTCACAAGGATTGTGTGCTCAAAATCTCCATGGCTGACGTGAGACATTCAAGCAGACAACCAGACAGCATTCCAAGCCACGTCCTCAGAGCAGAGGATATATTGACACAGGTGTTGTTAGGCCCGAGACGAAGTTGAGGGCCGGGAAACCATGCCAATATATCCTCCAAACACTGGCTTCGAGGGCATTATCACTTCTATACAACGGTTGACCAACATATTCAAATAATGATTTACATATTTTCAATTAAAACTTTATTTTGATGAATTTATTCATACTATTTCATCCTTCCACAGGATATAGTCCCGAACACAAATCTAGAGTTGCTGCCCAAGCCGGCTGACAATTCGTTCTATCGGTTCGGTTGCCACAGACGCACACCAGTCATTAGGTATTTTTGTTCTGTATCTATGGACGCGACCCAGTCATTCGTTCTAAATGTTCCATTGCCGTACTTGCTGGATCTGAAAATATTTAGGGATGATGCTAACAAAATACAAACGAACATATATCGGAAACCAACAGAGAGGATTACTGTCCTCCACTTGAACAGTAATCATCCGCAACATTACAAAACCAACATACCTACTGGACAGTTTTTACACCGGAGCTGCTCTACACTCAAAGAGTTTGATGCTCAGGCAAAAGACATAACACATAGGTTTGCTACCTAGAGGATATTCTGGTCCAATTATATAGTGTGCCCACGTCTGGGCTCGGGACATGCCCAGACCGTCACTTCTAACTCAGAAGCCCTAAAAGGACAGCACGCCAAGGCTGTGCTTTGGTAACAGACATCAATCATTGCTTGAACAATATTAAAAGTGCAATCTTAAAACACTGGCCTTTTCTACAAACAAATTCTCCAGTCTCTGGCGGATAATCCCCCTCTTTTCTCATACAGACAGGCACGCACGATCAGGGACACACTGGTTCATTCTTTCCAAAAGTCTGACCATTCAAACTGGTTACAAGGGACGTCTAGGTGTGGAAGAAGTGCTCAATGTAACAACACGGTAAACTGTAAATACTTTACACACCATCCTACAGGCCGAAAGCTCTACCAGAGTCATTTCATCAATTGTAACTCTGCCAATGTTGTGTATATGCTTATGTGACCGTGTGGTAAAGCCTATGTGGGCCAAACAAAAATATGTTTAAAAATAAAAGTATCTGAACATAAAATAGCGATCCGCACTGGCAATATTGAATATGCTATGGCAAAACACTATTTAGAAGTCAAACACAGCCCAGCGTCTTCTTTGCGCTTTGTGAGCCTGGAACAGATCCCATCTATTAGAGGCGGTAACCTCCCTAAAATGCTCTCACAATGAGAGATGTTCTGGATTTCTAGGTTAAAAACCATCCTCGAGGTCTAAAGTATTATTTCTCATTCAGAGCTTTTTTCTAGATGATATGGCTGCGCTGTATTTTGAATGATTATGTACAGTATATGTATATTTTCCTACATTCAATTACAATCTTTCTATCCAGATGTCATTTTTTATACCCCCAAACATCTATTTTTGTAGGCGTTACTGTGCAATAGGAAGTAACTAAATGCACCAAACATTTCTCAAATTTCGTATGTCATGATACCTAAAGGCTATTTATCAAGTTTATTCTGTTGAACTGTGTATATGTATTTGTATGTATATTGTAATAATTGTTGGTTCACTAATGTTTTTATTACCACTTTATACAACGGGTGTGTCTAATCCTGAATGCTGATTGGTTAAAACCGCCTTCCAGCCAGTGCCTATTTCTTAAGTTACCACCATGTGATTAAAATGACTATTTACTCTGTTCCATCTGACTGTGCAATCCACTGTCTCATCAGTTCAGCCAGGCAATTTATAAACTTGATCTCCACTATAAAAAACATCTAGACATTATCTCACATTCCTTTTTGACAAAATGTTTGTTTTCAACAGAGGAGATTTGCATAAACCTTGCTGTCTGTCTGTCTCTCCGACACTGTTTCAATATTCAAATTCGATCTCCAGCTGTCGCATAGTAATGAACATGTCGGGAGTTGAGATGAGACAGACACGCAGGCAGCTTTTCTCAGCCAGTCAAAATCATGAATCATAATTTCTATGGATATATACAAATAAATATCAATAGAAAAAAGGTCAAACTAAACGAAGTGCAGCTGGTTTGCGATCTTTCCAGCTTCAATTTGAAGTTATTGTGTTAGCTGTGTTGTTGGCTAGCTCCGCTGAACAACAGTGTCCTGATGAGAGAAATTGCGCATCATTAGCTCATTGTTATGATGTATCCAAATAAATGTCACTAGAAAACAGCTTAAACAAATTCAAATGCCGAACCTTTGTTATTATTCTGGCTGCATTGTTTGTGTCACGACTTCCGCCGAAGTCGGCCCCTCTCCTTGTTCGGGCGGCGTTTGGCAGTCGACATCACCGGTCTTCTAGCCATCGCCGATCCACCTTTCATTTTCCATTTGTTTTGTCTTTGTTTTCTACACACCTGGTTTCATTCCCCAATTACATGTTCATGTATTTAACCCTCTGTTTCCCCCATGCTTTTGTGCGTGACTGTTTCAATGTTCATCCGGTACGTTATGGCTGGTTTTCGACGGGTGCTGTTTACACCCGTGCGTAATTGATTACCGTTTATTGTTGGTCAAGTGTATGTTTACCTTGTGCCTTTATTTTGAGTAAAGTACGTTGCTCACTCATTCTGCTCTCCTGCGCCTGACTTCATGCACCAGCTACACCCACCTTCTGACAGTTTGAAGTGACTGTAAGTTAGCCATAGTTGGCTAACTACTGTAGCAAGCAAGGGATAAAAACGTTGCCAGACAGTATGGCAATGGAACATTTAGAACAAACAGTAAATTGACAGAAAGTCGTTGTGTTGTTCAGATAACAGACAAAGTCATCAAGATTGTCTTTATATTAAATAAAATTATGTCATCAATGTCACGCTTCCAAAACTTAACGTAAGGAAGAAAAGGGTTATTGTCTTTATTTTTAACATAAACTGCCTCCCATTCGCCAACGACAAGGTTTGCATATTTCGGGGCTACTGCTGTGCCCATTGCTGTGCCTTTGGTTTCTAGTTAGAATTTGTCATCATACCTGAAATAGTTAATTGTAAGTACCAAGTTCAAGAGCTCCAAGAGAAAGTCATTGGGGGGGATTCAGTAAATCTGAATAAAGATGAGAGTCGGGCTACGACCCAGTATACCACCCAGTATACCACCCAGTATACCACCCAGTATACCCTGTACCTTAGAGACGGCTGCCCTTTGTACATAGAGTCTTTGAACACTTGTCATATTAATAATTTAAAGTGACAGACTGGTCACTTTATATGTATATACTGTATTCTAGTCAACTCATCCTATATAACTACTGCTGTACACACCTTTTCTATTCATATACTGTCAATTCTGTCTATACACAACATTCACACATATATACAGTACCAGTCAAAAGTTTGGACACACCTACTCATTGCGGGTAGGTGTGTTCAAACTATGAAATAACACATACGGAATCATGTAGTAACCAAAAAAGTGTTAAACAAATCACAATATATTTTATATTTGAGATTCTTCAAAGTAGCCACCCTTTGCGTGCCTTGTTGAAAGTTCATTTGTGGAATTTCTTTCCTTCTTAATGTGTTTGAGACAATCAGTTGTGTTGTGACAAGTTAGAGGTGGTATACAGAAGATAGCCCTATTTGGTAAAAGACCAAGTCCATATTATGGCAAGAACAACTCAAATAAGCAAAGAGAAACAACAGTCCTTGGAAAGTTTGAGACAATCATAGTTTGATGTCTTCACTATTATTCTACAATTTAGAAAATAGTAAAAACTAAGAAAAACCCTGCAATGAGTAGGTGTGTCCAAACTTTTGACTGGCACTGTATATATTTATTTATATTCCGGACTCTGATATTTCTCTTTCTGAAATTTCTTGTTCTGATATGTCTTCATATCTTGTTATTTTTTTCTGGTTTTACTTTTGGATTTTGTGTGTATTGTTAATGTATTGCTAGATATTGCTGCAATGTTGGAGCTAGAAACATAAGCATTTCGCTGCACCTGCGATTACATCTGCAAAACTGTGTACACGGCCAGAAAACCTTGATTTGACCACCCCTCCATCCTCACCTACTTCATGCCCCCTCTAAAATAATGGGTGCATGACGCCCCTGGTAATCAACACAAGGGATTGTGATCAAATCAAATCAAAATGTATTTGTCACATGCACCGAATATAACAAGTGTAAACCTTACCGTGAAATGCTTACTTACAAGCCCTTAACCAACAGTGCAGTTCAAGAAGAGTTAAGAAAATATTTACCAAATAAACTAAAGTAAAAAATGTAAAATAATAAAAAGTAACACAATAACATTAACGAGGCTATATACATTTACATTTACATTTAAGTCATTTAGCAGACGCTCTTATACAGGGGGTACCGGTACCGAGTCAGTGTACGGGGGTACAGGTTAGTTGAGGTAATTTGTACATGTAGGTAGAGGTGAAGTGACTATGCATAGATAATAAACAGCGAGTAGCAGCAGTGTACAAAACAAATGGGGGGGGGGGGTCAATGTAATAGCCCGATGGCCATTTGATTAATTGTTCAGCATAATAAACAGCGAGTAGCAGCAGTGTACAAAACAAATGGGGGGGGGGTCAATGTAATAGTCCGATGGCCATTTGATTAATTGTTCAGCAGTCTTATGGCTTGGGTGTAGAAGCTGTTAAGGAGCTTTTTGGTGCTAGACTTCGCACTCCGGTACCGCTTGCCGTGCGGTAGCAGAGAAAACAGTCTATGACTTGGGTGACTGGAGTCTCTGACAATTTTTTGGTCTTTCCTCTGACACCGCCTATTATACAGGTCCTGGATTGCAGGAAGCTTGGCCCCAGTGATGTACTGGTCCGTACGCACTACACTCTGTAGCGCCTTACGGTCAGATGCCGAGCAGTTGCCATACCAGGCGGTGATGCAATTGGTCAGGATGCTCTCGAAGGTGCAGCTGTAGAACTTTTGCAAATATGATCATCATTAGATGCCTCCATCCGTCCATTCAAAACTCTCTCTAAAGTTAAGTAATACAGAATATGGTAGTATTAACAGTCAGGGTTACACACTGCACTGTTACTCTGCACTAATAAAAGAGGTGTGGCTTACTCTGTGGCTAACTCTGTGAGTTGCCCGTAGTACTGTTATAATAAAGATTTACAGTGAACCGTTCTGCAGCTCAGACCTTATGAACAATTTGTGTGAGACCAGGGAATAATAGATTTCAATTTTCCTTGTGTCTATAACTGTCATCCCTCCCTTGACGGGCAATTAAAAAGATAAAACAAAAAGGTCATAAGTCAGGAAGGCAACGCTGCACATTAATTCAGCCAGCAAATAAGTCCCATGCAAAATCAATATGGCGTTGTGGGGTCCTGTCTACCTCTTAGTCTAAAAGGGAACTGATCATGTACCATAATTACTTACAAAATTGCACATCTGGTGATAATGTTCCAAACAAAACCATGCTTTTGTAGCAGCCTACCTCTGACGCTGTTCTCTCCATGGCTGTTACATGGAAAATACCTCTAGAAAACAGAAACACATCTTTAGTAATACAAAAAACCCATCTTCTTATGGAAGCAATGATAAATAGTACACATGGCTAAGCCATTTTGATGAACTGAAATAGTACTTGAGCAGTTTTTAGAATACTTTCGTGTGCAAACCGTTGTCCTGAGCCATAATATTGTTGAGTAACCCAAAGGAAAAGTGTGAAATTGTTTTCTTGTCTGAAGACGGGGCTTAATAAGGCCTTGTGTTTATGAGGGTGTTGAGATTTAGCCTCAATTACCTCTCCTGGGCTCCACTGCTCTCTGCCTCCACATTTAAAAACATAATGGTATCTGCACTATTGCTCAGAGCAAGATGTAGTTGTGACAATGTAGACTAATATTAATGGTGACGTAAAACCTAGTCTTTTGGTATTTGGTCTTTGTAAATTTTGTCAAATATATTAAGGTTGGCTGAGTGTAGAAAAAGTCCCAGCTAATAATTCTAGTGAAAGAGAATGTTTTTGTAACGATACCTGTAATGTTCCCCTGATGTTTGAGTGTCCAGTTTTTCATTCTATGTATGAGAACCTATTTAGCATGTTTTGGCATTAGAGTTAGAACATTCCCTTAAAGTCGAACAGAACTTAACCAGATCGTGGTGACCACATAACCAGAATATCCTTACATGTATGTTCGAAACATGTTTCTTGGGACATTGTCCAGTTTTCTGAGGGTTAGGAGAATATTCAATCAATACCACACCGAACATACACAGAACGTGGTTGCCATGTTCTCAGAATAGAAGAGGTTAATGTTCTAGACACCTTTCATGGCAATGTTACAATAACATTCATGTGTCCAGTTTTCTGAGTGTTAGGGGAACGTTGTGGGAACATTTGTTGTTAGCTGGGAAGCAAGTTGTATGTTCAAGTATTCAGCTGAATTGAGTGCCCTCTGCCTCGCAGTAAAAACTTGGTAGGATGTCTCACCATTGTTAGCCCAGCTTTTTGAGCAGTGACCTTTTGAGCAGTTACAGAAACAATAAACCCTCAAGCACATAAGCATTCATTCTGGCCAGATCTTAATTGTAAACCTCGACTGCAGCACGCAACATCTCAACCCCACTCATAGTTATAACTTGGTTTGGTGGTTCTCAGTCTCTTCACCTCAACAAAGTAAAATTGTCTGAGGTTTGAGGCCTTATTGTAGGACTGATTGTATAAGACGGCAGCTTTCAAAGACCTGATCTGCATTGGTCCCCATTCCCTCAATATGATGACTCTAACAAGACTCATGAACTTTAGGATGAGTCCCCCTCTAATTATTTGAACATCAAACAGGAAGTATTGAGTGTGAGAGCGAGGCTGTGAGGGGAGCTAGACAGCGATCATTACCACCCTCAGGAAGATTAATGGGTCAACTGTGGGGAGGCACCCTGCCTGCCTTGTGTTGCAGCCAGCCAGGGAGGAAACAAAACACAGCCAACACCAACACACTAACACAGCCAGCATGTCTGTCTGCAAAACACCAAGTCCTGTGTGTGAATTCAACTGAGAATCCCAAATGACTAACAACCGGAATGGCTTCTTTGTAGAAGACCACGTTCCCTCTAGGGATGGACTTGCAGTGCAGTGCACACACTTTGAAATGCTGAAGATGGGAGAGACTTCAGAATTCAAACAGTGTTCCAATTGAATAGGATGGGATATGAGGTGGATCAAAGATGGACTCTGACAACAGTTAACAAGGCTATCCGAAACATCCTGGCCTTACATAATGAGCAGCTGAAATAAGCCTTCTAATTGCTGCAATCCAGACTGCACTCACCATAATACTGAGCTCTCAAACGAGATGTTAAGCTCCGGGTTTGGCTATTCATAGTACTAATTCACAGAATCGAGGTGCAGTATCATCTGACTGTCCCATTTGATGTACCAGCAAATATTTGTACCAGCAATGGGTGTTAACCAGAGTCAGTATGTTCAGACTGACAATAGACTGAATAAATACTGTAGAGCATTAAAACAGTGTGGACAGGGATTTCTGCCAGGGGAAATGGCTGGGCCCTGTTTAAATTGCCAGTGCCCCACAACACTACACATGGCAGTTTGGCATTGTTCATACCCAATTAATAACTTTACTCGACAAGGTTTGCAGGCACTGCTTATTCCGTTTTATTAAAAATCCCACTGCTACCTACCAACTCACAGAGGCTAATGCCTCCAGACTGTTAAGCAGGGAGCCACTACAGTCTTCTCCTCTAATTTGGGCAGTTGCTATCGATATTGATTTGTTTTCCTTGATATTCCCTTCAGGGACCTGTCTGCAAAACTCTCCACTGTAAGTCATTACTCACCAATACGTCAATTAGACTGAGGGAGCTACAGCATTCTGTCTCAATCAGAAGCGATGGCCTTAAAAGTTGAACAGTTTGCCACAAGCGTGGAAGTCTTAAGTCTGTAGCTAGCTACTGTAGGAGCAGTCCTCAAGCATCTACAGAGCTGATGTGGTATGAATGTGCACAACAAGAGACAGTAACAGGGTGACAAATTGCAATGTATTTTCAGACCAAATAGAAGAAATCAAAAGCCTATAATAATGCAGTAGGCTCAGAAATTAAGATCTAAGGGCTGGGGTGACTTGGATAATGAAAATGGCTTTCGATGCACTCTAAAATACATCTTGTATCACCATATGTAAAATGTCCCAATTGACTGATGTTTTTGCACACTGCCAAACCAAATACGGAGAGAGATTGTGTGGCACACACTCACTGAAGTGTTTTCACCCACTTAACAGTTAGTTTAGGACTATCCCTATGATGACTGCCACGAAAAATACGGGGAGTCATAAGTGGAAAAATAACTAAAAATGAAAATCAATTATCATGTGTTTAACTTCCTTCTTCAGTCGACAACTGTTCAAACATTAATTTATGTTCCAGATAAGCTTGTCTATCCTTAGAGGAAAGTGTATTTTTTGTCATAATTGAATCTTAATTGATCTGGGAGTTAAGTCCACCATCTCTCGACTCTTAAACATTATACATTATATACACAAAAGTATGTGGACAGCTCTTCAAATTGGTTGATTTGGCTATTTCAACCACACCCGTTGCTGACAGATGTATAAAATCGAAAACACAGCCATTGTAACAATTGCGCTGAGAGTCGGGAAGCAAGTACAGGGAGTAAGTGTTTTAATAAATAAACACGAAACACAAACAACGCACCGACATGAAACAGGGTCAATAACACCTGAGGAAAGAACCAAGGGGAGTGACAGATATAGGGAAGATAATCAAGGAGGTGATGGAGTCCAGGTGAGTGTCATGAGGCGCAGGTGCGCGAGTAATGGTGACAGGTGTGCGGGATAATCAGCAGCCTGATGACCTAGAGGCCGGAGAAGGAGTATACGTGACAGCCATGCAATCGCCTTAGACAAACAATCTCCATAGACAAACATTGGCAGTAGAATGGCCTTACTGAAGAGCTCAGTGACTTTCAACATGGCACCGTCATTGGATGCCAAGTCAGTTCGTGACATTTCTGCCCTGCTTAAGCTGCCCCAGTCAACTGTAAGTGCTATTATTGTGAAGTGGAAACATCTAGGAGCAACAGCTGCAAAGTAGTAGGCCACACAAGCTCACAGAACAGGACCGCCGAGGGCTGAAGCACGTATCGCGTAAAAATCGTCTGTCCTCGGTTGCAACAGTCACTACTGAATTCCAAACTGGCTCTGGAAGCAACGTCAGCACAATAACTATTTGTCAGGAGTTTTAATGAAATGGGTTTCCATGGCCGAGCAGCCGCACACAAGCCTAAGATCACCATGTGCATGCCAAGCGTCGACTGGAGTGGTGTAAAGCTTGGTGTCTGGAGCAGTGGAAACACATTCTCTGGAATGATGAATCATGCTTCACAATCTGGCATTCCTACAGACTAATCTGGGTTTGGCGGATGCCAGGTGAATGTTACCTGCCCCAATGCATAGTGCCAACTGTAAAGTTTGGTGGAGGAAGAATAGCGGTACGGGGCTGTTTTTAATCATTCGGACTAGGCCCCTTAGTTTCAGGGAAAGGAATTCTAGATGATTCTGTCCTTCCAACTTTGTGGCAACCGTTTGGGGAAGGCCTTTCCTGTTTCAGCATGACAATGCCCCCAGGCACAAAGCGAGGTACATACAGAAATGATTTTTTCGAGATTGTTGCGGAAGAACTTGACAGGCCTGCCTGCACAGAGCCCTGACCTCATGGCTCAACAAAACACAGAAGACAAGTACCAGTCAGCCCTTCCCCGTCAAGGGGCCAAAATGTATCTCTCTCTCTACAGTATCCAGAGGACTGGCTATTGGAATGTGTGTTGGTGATGCTATCACATTCATGTTTGATATCTATCTGAAACTTGTACTGTATGATCTCTGTGGTACTCCAAACTACTCTATGCAAAGGGATTTTATTGTCTTTAGGAATTCTGCCTTATCTGCATTAGGTCTCATGACCCACACAAGCCTTTAGATGCTGAGACATCCTGTGGATGGTGATCAGGTTATTGTAACTTGGTATCGTTTGATTGGTCAATGGTGGTTGGCTTTGGTTTAAAGGGGTCACACCTTCAAATGTTTGAAATGGGATTAAATGTATTTGTTTTGCTTCTTCTCCTGTATCCTGCCCATGGAATAAGGTTGTATGAAATGCTTCTCTTGTAAGGCCCATGGCATGAGTAGTTCTGATTAGTTCATGCTTTGTCTGGTAAGTTAACCTTAGGATCTGTATGCCTAGATTGTGGATGCAATGTTAATGTCAGTATTGCCCTGTAGCTTAAAGGGAAATTTCACCCTGACTCTGCCACAGCATATAGTCATTACTATATTAAAGGGGAATTTCACCCTGGGGGAATCTGGGCTTGTTTTCATCATGTCTGAGGCATTTCTAGAACAGTGAGATGTGTTTCACACATACTTGCCCAGGAGGCAGGCAGGTCATGGCTTTGCGCGTTAGAAGGCAGGGAAGGTTAGAATCTCAGCTACAGACGATGCCACCACCAAGAGGGCAGATGACAAATATGGTACCTAGCTACAGTAAGTAAGTTATTTTTCCTGCAAGCCACCTAGCTAACTTTAGTTTACCTACTGCAACCCATATTGTGTATCGCTGGCTAACATACTACTGTGTTACAGTGGGGGGAAATGTAATTATTTTAGCTAACAATTACCGGAAGCCATATCTATGACTAAAAATAGGTTTTACAATCTGAGATCTCTTCTCTTTTTAGTCATAGATATGGCTAGCTACTAAACAGCAAGCTACTTATCTGTTCATATGACATTTCTCCCAGTGCAGTATGGGTGAGATGATGATCTACTGTCTCATGTGGTATTAGGGTATCACCTGGACAGTGTGTTTGTAAGTATTCATAATGTTTTATGACAAAATGTATTTTTGTTGTTTTTCATGCACAAATGTCATTTTGTTTATGGACATCTTGTACCCAGACATTTGAAATGTTAGAAAGTCCATTCTAACTGAACATTGTGGTCTCTGTATTTCCTTGTGTTTTTCTATAGAAAGCAGAGCCACTACCGTTTATGCATTTCACTTTGTACTTTTTGTACTCCGGTTGTTTTTATGCACTTTACTAACATATTTATTTCCCTTGATTGTGATTTGGACTTAACTTTACTTTATGGTGACCTGCGGTTATTTCCCTTCTACATTATCCTATTTTCAATTTAAGCTTTGACAGAATAAACAACCCCAAAATAGTTTGTGTCCTGTGCTGTGTTTACTTTCGCCAGGCTACATAAAGCTAGGTTTACCAGCAAACATTAGCACATGACTGAATTTGGCTAGCTAGTTAACCTGGCGCCTGCTAACTTGTTATGCGCCACGCCTCGCGTTTGTAACTTCTTCGCAAACGTGTAACATCAGCAACTGTAAATCATTTTACTAGCTAGCTATGTAATGACCGTGGATGCATTTCAATCTCACAAAATTATAGGCATGATGCAAGATAGGATTCCAATCAGATGTAAATAACAATCTAGCAAGCTAGCTAAGTTTACTAGGAAACAGTAAGGAGAAACAATAATACAACAATTTACTGTTGTAAATCTCAAAACCTGAAGCTGGTTTTACTATAAAAATACTTGCCTAAGCATGCCTGATAGTATCTACATACAGTCATGTCTATCTTCCTACCTATCTACACTCATTTGTATGGTCTGGTCACTGTCAAAGGTTGAGGGTTATGCCATATTTCTTTCTATTAGGCTAGATATTGTTATATATGTGCCTGTACACATGTATGCGTGTTCAACTAGTCTACCCTAATGTTATGCTGGCACGGTTCAACTGTTGTTCAAACTGTACAATAGAGTATAATTTGTTTTGTTTTTTGTCTTACAGAAAACAACATGTGGTGTCTGGGTTTCTTCCTGGAGTGGATTCTAATACAGAAGCAGAATTCCTTTGCCTGCGTGTGTCATTGTAGCAGAACGGTATCCCTCTTGAGGGATTAGACATTATGCTGGATTTCAAGCAGATGACTCATGAGAAACTGAATGGCAGTTAGATCATGACAACACTCCTCCCACAGCTTTACAAGTATTCCATGAACTTACTGTATGTTTCTTTGGAATGGCAATTTCCTCATGACCAGCTCTCCCATCTGCTGATCACCAGTTCTCATTACTGGGAGTTACAGGATAGGTGCTGTTTTGTGTAGCACAGAGAATTTTTCGACCAACCTTGGAGATGCTGTCTTCATCCTCGATTTGGGGAAACAAGTCGCATAAAATGTCCGTGTCCAGTTGCAAGGGGTCAGTTTGAATTTAGAAAATGCTCCGTTATTCTAATAAATATTTTTTTTGCTCCATAAAGTAATCCAACAATATGAGTGCCGCCATCATGTCTATTTTGTCTTCTCACTCAATGATCGAGACAGGTCTCTTTCATCATGACATGGAGCACTTTTGGGTGGACACCCACCTGTCTCCATCAATGAGAGAAGACTTGAAATAGACATGATGTCGTCAAAAATCTTTGGGTAAATCACATTATCTGGTGCAACAATCTGTAGCTACAGTTCTCTGCACTTGTGTGTCTCTGAACTACACTGTTCATACTATTTTATTTGTATGTCACTTTTACCATATAACATTCTTGTGGAATACCCAGTTCTCTTGAGTTAGCATTAAATAGTGAACACTCCCCTGTATTTTAGAATTAGACAAATAAACAAACATTCTTTGGATATCTGAATGTCTGGCATCTGTTTGATGCTACAGAGCCCTGTACAGCTTATATAAATATATTCTGTGAATCCATAAGGGCAGACAAATTTCAAAGATTGATAGAAAATATCCATATTTATTTTATGGTGGTTCTAAATCAGGGCTCTCCAAACCTGGAGAGCTGCCGTCCTGTAGGTTCTCTCTCCAACCCTGTTCCTGGAGAGCTGCCGTCCTGTAGGTTCTCTCTCCAACCCTGTTCCTGGAGAGCTGCCGTCCTGTAGGTTTTCACTCCAACCCTGTTCCTGGAGAGCTGCCGTCCTGTAGGTTTTCACTCCAACCCTGTTCCTGGAGAGCTGCAGTCCTGTAGGTTTTCACTCCAACCCTGTTCCTGGAGAGCTGCCGTCCTGTAGGTTCTCTCTCCAACCCTGTTCCTGGAGAGCTGCCGTCCTGTAGGTTCTCTCTCCAACCCTGTTCCTGGAGAGCTGCCGTCCTGTAGGTTTTCACTCCAACCCTGTTCCTGGAGAGCTGCAGTCCTGTAGGTTTTCACTCCAACCCTAATCTAGCACACCTGACTATTATAATTAGCTGGTTGATCAGCGGAACCAGGTTAGTTACAACTGGGTTTGAAGCGAAAGAACCTACAGAAGGGTAGCTAACCAGGAACAGGGTTGGAGACCCCTGTGCTACCACAGGAGGGTTGT
The DNA here is from genome assembly GCF_045679555.1 of Salvelinus alpinus. NCBI lineage: Eukaryota > Metazoa > Chordata > Actinopteri > Salmoniformes > Salmonidae > Salvelinus > Salvelinus alpinus. The sequence continues at coordinate 47,561,012 of NC_092086.1, forward strand.
GGCACCTTAATTGGGGGGGACGGCCTTGTGGTAATGACTGGAGTGGAATGATATCAAATACATCAAACACACCATGTGTTTGATGCCATTCCATCTGTTCCGTTCTGGCCGTTATTATGAACCGTCCTCCCGTCAGCAGCCTCCTGTGTGTTCTACATGGGTGTTTGCTGAGCCTCACTGGCTGCGTTTACACAGGCAGCCCAATTATGATATTTTTTCCACTAATTGGTCTTAATCACGTCAGATATTTTTCAGAACTGATCTGATTGGTCAAAAAGCCAATTAGTGAAAAAAAGATCAGAATTGGGCTGCCTGTGCTTGTGTACCCAAAATGCTTGTGGTATTTTTCAACAGAGCACTGTGGAATGAATCCAGATCGTAGAAGGACAAGGAGGAAATGGCGACTGTGCTTGAATCCGAAAGTGCGGCAAGTGAAGTGTGTGATAATAAATGGAAAATAATCAAATCAAAGAATGGAACAAAATTAGCAAAAGTTGCAAGGACCGGTGCAATAATGCATTTCTTATTCGACTGCGTTTTTTGAAAAAGGAGATTAATTTGGGAAATCCATTTGTAATATCGAGGACTGTGAAGAAAGCAGTGGGAAAGGTGGATTCAATCAAGGTGACTAGAAGCGGATCTTATTATTCGTATCTCAGAGCCATTTGCTTTGCTTGTTATAGCCTAATGTTAGCTAGCTAACATTGCTGCAGATTCATGCAGGGTAGTAATGTCATGAATTGTGATTATGGTTCATTGTTTAGCTAGCTACATGTCTTAACAAAAGACTCCACTATGCAAGTGTCCATTTTAATAGAATGTCACTGTGACAACTGTTAGCCAGTTAGCTTGGGTGCTTGACTGATGTTTTTAGGACAGAAAGCTCAGATCAACCCTTAAAGAGATTGGTGGAGCTAAAGCTTAAGAGGGTGTGAACGATGCTAAATGGGTGCAGACGAAGAGCTCTCCAATAGGTACCAAAACATTCAAAGGCCATTTTCTCAAAAGTGAGGTTACAAGTTTATCAACTTTCATTTATCAACTTTCAAAGCAGAATTACTTTCCCATTGTTACTCAAATGCAGTGTATGAAATACCATTTTGTAGCTCTGTGTCTATGCTTTTATCCAATGCAAAAAACACTTTCATAGTTTGCTACATAAGACCGAATCAAGGCGGTCGGTCACAGATGAGTACCTTAGTCAGAAAATCCCAGGAGTGGTCCGTGCACGTCGCCTGACCCGTATGGTAAATGGATGGAAGGAGAAAATCCTGTCGATATTATTGTTTGAGGAGACTCTACCTGAATATGTGAAGCTTGGATAAAATTGTAAAGGATATGGTCACGTGTCAAATGTTTGCAGATAGAAGTATGATATTGAAGAATCTGTGAATTGAAAATGTTGCAACTGTGGTGGGGATCATACTCCAGACTTCCTTGAGTGCCCTGTTAGGGTAAAGGAGGTTGAGGTGTCAAGGATCAGGGCTGCACAGTGGATCTACTAATTGGAGGCGGTAAAGAGAGTCGAAGGGGCAAGAGGCAATAGTGTTGAAGATATGGCAGTGGATGCATTGCAACCAGTTGCTAATGTTTTAAGTCAATCGGGTGATCTGGATACACACATTGTGAAGAAGGTGGATTTTGTGACATTTATAGCCAGTGATTAATTGTACAGCACAAGTGTCTAAGAAGTCCAATAAGCTGGATATCATATCTGCAGCCGAGAAGTTTTTGGGGCTCCAAGACTTCACGGCAGAAGCACTACAAGGACTTTTGTCGCTAGGATATGTCCCACCCACACAGGAGGTTTCTTAGCCTGTGTTGGGCCCTGATTAGAATGAGATTTTACAGAAAATCTGGTTGATATTTTTGGGTCGTTTGCATTATATTTTATTTACTTTTACCCAAATGTTTTCCTTTTTGGGATCCTTATTATCCACTCGCACAGTAGGTGGCGGAATGCACATCTAATTGTTGTGAATGCCATTATACCATAGAAGAAGAAGATGACCTGAGTTTTACAAAAAGCAAAGGTAAAAATAGAAGAGGGGTAGACTAAATTGATTACATGGTCTGGAAGGTACTCTGTGGTCCTCAGGCTCTCTCTACCCAGGCTACCTCTAACCCCATAACACAAACCATACAAACACTACCCAATTCATGTTTAAACCATGCTTACTGTAAATTGAGCTATCTTAGACGTCAGCTTCTAAATATTTTGGACAATTTACCTTCACCTTGTGCAGACTTACAACAAAATACAGAATAATACACAATTTAACCACCCCATTAATTGTATTGATCTCTATTAGACTGGCTAGCTAAGCATACCTAACATGGGCATTACAATATTGTCAGCTTGCTGTTAGCTAACTAGCTTCACTAAATTGGCGGCCAGATCGGTAGCCAGGTGAGACTGGCTGAGAACCAACTAACCAACCATCGATGAATTATACACTTATCATTGCTACCAAAACACAGAGTGAGTTAGCTATATTGACAATTCCATTTTTAGTAATGGAGGGTTCTCCAGACAAGGGTGGAATAGATGGCTACCAAACTGAGATATCAAGTAAGGGTAACATTTGCTAGTTACGTTAGCTAATGTCAGTCAAAGATAGAACGAACAAACAAAAACATGTTTACTCTGCTGAATGTAGCTAGCAGTGACTACCATGGCATAAGCGAAATTGATTGACAGTGTGTATACCAAAAGATACCTATATGATTTAGCTGATGGCTTTCGGCGTTCAATACAGGAGGACTGTAACATTAGCTAGCTAGCTAACCTACCCAGTTAGTCCAGCTAGGCTAGCAAATGTTAGGTTACCTCTAATTGAGAATCTTACGTTTTGATGTGAAGGAAAATAATCAATGGTGTCGCATCACTTCTCAGCTGTCGTCAATGGATTCCCCATCAGTTCAGCCTGAAAATCACTCTCATAATCTTTGGCCACTGCATCTTTCCTGATAGCTGCAAACCACTAGCAGAATCGGGGTGAGTCTCTGGTAGGTAGAATGGTGAAAGGTAACACATTTTTGCGCTTAGAACACCGCACAGCCATGATGACAAACATTAGTGAAAAACAAATGCTTTCCAAAAAAAATTGCCTTCCGAAGTTTTGAGATACAGTAACTGTGTGTTCGTCGTTCAAACTTAACAATGCCAAACCTTCAAGCTGCATACTGGACCCTATTCCAACTAAACTACTGAAAGAGCTGCTTCCTGTGCTTGGCCCTCCTATGTTGAACATAATAAATGGCTCTCTATCCACCGGATGTGTACCAAACTCACTAAAAGTGGCAGTAATAAAGCCTCTCTTGAAAAAGCCAAACCTTGACCCAGAAAATATAAAAAACTATCGGCCTATATCGAATCTTCCATTCCTCTCAAAAAAAATTGAAAAAGCTGTTGCACAGCAACTCACTGCCTTCCTGAAGACAATGTATATGAAATGCTTCAGTCTGGTTTTAGACCCCATCATAGCACTGAGACTGCACTTGTGAAGGTTGTAAATTACCTTTTAATGGCGTCAGACCGAGGCTCTGCATCTGTCTTCGTGCTCCTAGACCTTAGTGCTGCTTTTGAATACCATCGATCACCACATTCTTTTGGAGAGATTGGAAACTCAAATTGGTCTACACGGACAAGTTCTGGCCTGGTCAAGATGGTTACCTGTCGGAAAGATATCAATTTGTCTCTGTGAATGGTTTGTCCTCTGACAAATCAACTGTAAATTTCGGTGTTCCTCAAGGTTCTGTTTTAGGACCACTATTGTTTTCACTATATATTTTACCTCTTGGGGATGTCATTCGAAAACATAATGTTAACTTTCACTGCTATGTGGATGACACACAGCTGTACATTTCAATGAAACATGGTGAAGCCACAAAATTGCCCTCCCTAGAAGCCTGTGTTTCAGACATAAGGAAGTGGATGGCTGCAAACGTTCTACTTTTAAACTTGGACTAAACAGAGATGTTTGTTCTAGGTCCCAAGAAACAGAGATCTTCTGTTGAATCTGACAATTCATCTTGATGGTTGTACAGTCATCTCAAATAAAACTGTGAAGGACCTCTGCGTTACTCTGGACCCTGATCTCTCTTTTGACGAACATATCAAGACTGTTTCAAGGACAGCTTTTTTCAAACTACGTAACATTGCAAAAATCAGAAACTTTCTGTCCAAAAATGATGCAGAAAAATGTATCCATGCTTTTGTTACTTCCAGGTTAGACTACTGCAATGCTCTACTTTCCGGCTACCCGGATAAAGCACTAAATAAACTTCAGTTAGTGCTAAATACGACTGCTAGAATCCTGACTAGAACCCCAAAAATGTGATCATATTACTCCAGTGCTAGCCTCCCTACACTGGCTTCCTGTTAAGGCAAGGGCTGATTTCAAGGTTTTACTGCTAACCTACAAAGCATTACATGGGCTTGCTCCTACCTATCTTTTCGATTTGGTCCTGCCGTACATACCTACACATACGCTACGGTCACAAGATGCAGGCCTCCTAATTGTCCCTAGAATTTCTAAGCAAACAGCTGGAGGCAGGGCTTTCTCCTATAGAGCTCCATTTTTATGGAATGGTCTGCCTACCCATGTGAGAGACGCAGACTCGGTCTCAATCTTTAAGTCTTTACTGAAGACTCATCTCTTCAGTAGGTCATGTGATTGAGTGTAGTCTGGCTCAGGAGTGTGAAGGTGAACGGAAAGGCTATGGAGCAACGAACCGCCCTTGCTGTCTCTGCCTGGCCGGTTCCCCTCTCTCCACTGGGATTCTCTGCCTCTAACCCTATTACAGGGGCTGAGTCACTGGCTTACTGGTGCTCTTCCATGCCGGCCCTAGGAGGGGTGCGTCACTTGAGTGGGTTGAGTCGCTGACGTGGTCTTCCTGTCTGGGTTGGCGCCCCCCTTGGGTTGTGCTGTGGCGGAGATCTTCGTGGGCTCAGGATGGTAAGTTGGTGATAGAAGATATCCCTCTAGTGGTGTGGGGGCTGTGCTTTGGCAAAGTGGCTTAGTTAGATACAGTATTTGTCATCTGCACTCTTGGTGCATGTAGCTAATAGAACATAAAAAAATGCTCCATTGTTGAATTCCTGGTGATGAGAGGAATCACTTGAAGCCATTGCGGTCTGGTCAGTTCTTTCAGTTTAGCCGCAAAGGATTGTGTTGTTAGTGTTCGCCTCCCTTTCAAAAAAGCCTGCCTTGGGGGAGGGCCGGGGTCAGAGCAGGAAGCACCGCCCCATCGAGTTGTAGTCTTACAGAGACTGGAAAACATGTGTAAGATTGTATATTTAGCCATGAATCAACTGATAGGAACATGGCTGAAAGACGTCCAATGGCTCTATCAAACAAGGACAACAATATCTACATGCACAAAAATGTATAGTGCGATCAGTATCAATCAATTTTATTTTATATAGCCCTTCGTACATCAGCTAATATCTCGAAGTGCTGTACAGACACCCAGCCTAAAACCCCAAACAGCTAGTAATGCAGGTGTAGAAGCACGGTGGCTAGGAAAAACTCCCTAGAAAGGCCAAAACCTAGGAAGAAACCTAGAGAGGAACCAGGCTATGAGGGGTGGCCAGTCCTCTTCTGGCTGTGCCGGGTGGAGATTATAACAGAACTATGCCAAGATGTTCAAAAATGTTCATAAGTGACAAGCATGGTCAAATAATAATCATGAATAATTTTCAGTTGGCTGTTCATAGCCGATCATCAAGAGTTGAAAAACAACAGGTCTGGGACAGGTGGCGGTTCCATAACCGCAGGCAGAACAGCTGAAACTGGAATAGCAGCAAGGCCAGGCGGACTGGGGACAGCAAGGAGTCACCACGGGCGGCAGTCCCGACGCATGGTCCTAGGGCCCAGGTCCTCCGAGAGAAAGAAAGAGAGAAGGAGAAAATTAGAGAGAGCCAAGATTTTCAAAATTTCCATAAATGACAAGCATGGTCAAATAATAATCAGGAATAAATCTCAGTTGGCTTTTCATAGCCGATCATTAAGAGTTGAAAACAGCAGGTCTGGGACAGGTAGGGGTTCCATAACCGCAGGCAGAACAGTTGAAACTGGAATAGCAGCAAGGCCAGGCGGACTGGGGACAGCAAGGAGTCACCACGGCCGGTAGTCCCGACGTATGGTCGTAGGGCTCAGGTCCTCCGAGAGAAAGAAAGAGAGAAGGAGAAAATTAGAGAGAGCCAAGATTTTCAAAATGTTCATAAATGACAAGCATGGTCAAATAATAATCAGGAATAAATCTCAGTTGGCTTTTCATAGCCGATCATTAAGAGTTGAAAACAGCAGGTCTGGGACAGGTAGGGGTTCCATAACCGCAGGCAGAACAGTTGAAACTGGAATAGCAGCAAGGCCAGGCGGACTGGGGACAGCAAGGAGTCACCACGGCCGGTAGTCCCGACGTATGGTCCTAGGGCTCAGGTCCTCCGAGAGAAAGAAAGAGAGAACGAGAGAATTAGAGAGAGCATACTTAAATTCACACAGGACACTGGATAAGACAGGAGAAGTACTCCAGGTAACCAACTGACCCTAGCCCCCCGACACAAACTACTGCAGCATAAATACTGGAGGCTGAGACAGGAGCGGTCAGGAGACACTGTGGCCCCATCCGAAGAAACCCCCGGACAGGGCCAAACAGGAAGGATATAACCCCACCCACTTTGCCAAAGCACAGCCCCCGCACCACTAGAGGGAAATCCTCAACCACCAACATTACAATCCGGAGACAAGGCCGAGTATAACCCACAAAGGTCTCCACCACAGCACAAACCAAGGGGGGGCGCCAACCCAGACAGGAAGATCACGTCAGTAACTCAACCCACTCAAGTGACGCACCCCTCCTAGGGACGGCATGAAAGAGCACCAGCAAGCCAGTGACTCAGCCCCTGTAACAGGGTTAGAGGCAGAGAATCCCAGTGGAGAGAGGGGAACCGGCCTGGCAGAGACAGCAAGGGCGGTTCGTTGCTCCAGAGCCTTTCCGTTCACCTTCACACTCCTGGGCCAGACTACACTCAACCATATGACCTACTGAAGAGATAAGTCTTCAGTAAAGACTTAAAGGTTGAGACCGAGTCTGCGTCTCTCACATGGGTAGGCAGACTGTTCCATAAAAATGGAGATCTATAGGAGAAAGCCCTGCCTCCCGCTGTTTGCTTAGAAATTCTAGGGACAATTAGGAGGCCTGCGTCTTGTGACCGTAGCGTACGTATTGGTATGTACGGCAGGACCAACTCGGAAAGATAGGTAGGAGCAAGCCCATGTAACGCTTTATAGGTTAACAGTAAAACCTTGAAATCAGCCCTTGCCTTAACAGGAAGCCAGTGTAGGGAAGCTAGCACTGGAGTAATGTGATCAAATTTCTTGGTTCTAGTCAGGATTCTAGCAGCCGTATTTAGCACTAACTGAAGTTTATTTAGTGCTTTATCCGGGTAGCCGGAAAGTAGAGCATTGCAGTAGTCTAACCTAGAAGTAACAAATGCATGGATTAATTTTTCTGCATCATTTTTGGACAGAAAATTTCTGATTTTTGCAATGTTACGTAGATGGAAAAAAGCTGTCCTTGAAACAGTCTTGATGTGTTCGTCAAAAGAGAGATCAGGGTCAAGAGTAACGCCGAGGTCCTTCACAGTTTTATTTGAGACGACTTTACAACCATCAAGATGAATTGTCAGATTTAACAGAAGATCTCTTTGTTTCTTGGGACCTAGAACAAGCATCTCTGTTTTGTCCGAGTTTAAAAGTAGAAAGTTGTCAGCCATCCACTTCCTTATGTCTGAAACACAGGCTTCTAGCGAGGGCAATTTTGGGGCTTCACCATGTTTCATTGAAATGTACAGCTGTGTGTCATCCGCATAGCAGTGAAAGTTAACATTATGTTTTCGAATAACATCCCCAAGAGGTAAAATATATAGTGAAAACAATAGTGGTCCTAAAACGGAACCTTGAGGAACACCGAAATGTACAGTTGATTTGTCAGAGGACAGACCATTCACAGAGACAAACTGATATCTTTCCGACAGGTAAGATCTAAACCAGGCCAGAACTTGTCCGTGTAGACCAATTTGGGTTTCCAGTCTCTCCAAAAGAATATGGTGATCGATGGTGTCAAAGGCAGCACTAAGGTCTAGTAGCACGAGGACAGATGCAGAGCCTCGGTCTGACGCCATTAAAAGGTCATTTACCACCTTCACAAGTGCAGTCTCAGTGCTATGATGGGGTCTAAAACCAGACTGAAGCATTTCGTATACATTGTTTGTCTTCAGAAAGGCAGTGAGTTGCTGCGCAACAGCTTTTTCAAAAAATTTTGAGAGGAATGGAAGATTCGATATAGGCCGATAGTTTTTTATATTTTCCGGGTCAAGGTTTGGCTTTTTCAAGAGAGGCTTTATCACTGCCACTTTTAGTGAGTCTGGTACACATCCGGTGGATAGAGAGCTGTTTATTATGTTCAACATAGGAGGGCCAAGCACAGGAAGCAGCTCCTTCAGCAGTTTAGTAGGAATAGGATCCAGTATGCAGCTTGAAGGTTTAGAGGCCATGATTATTTTCATCATTGTGTCAAGAGATATAGTACTAAAACACTTAAGTGTCTCTCCCGATCCCAGGCCCTCGCAGAGCTGTGCAGATCCAGGACAGCTAAGCCCTGGAGGAATACGCAGATTCAAAGAGGAGTCCGTAATTTGCTTTCTAATGGTCATGATCTTTTCCTCAAAGAAGTTCATGAATTTATTACTGCTGAAGTGAAAGCCATCCTCTCTTGGGGAATGCTGCTTTTTAGTTAGTTTCGCAACAGTATCAAAAAGAAATTTTGGATTGTTCTTATTTTCCTCGATTAAGTTGGAAAAGTAGGATGATCGAGCAGCAGTGAGGGCTCTTCGGTACTGCACGGTACTGTCTTTCCAAGCTAGTCGGAAGACTTCCAGTTTGGTGTGGCGCCATTTCCGTTCCAATTTCCTGGAAGCTTGCTTCAAAGCTCGGGTATTTTCTGTATACCAGGGAGCTAGTTTCTTATGACAAATGTTTTTCGTTTTTAGGGGTGCAACTGCATCTAGGGTATTGCGCAAGGTTAAATTGAGTTCCTCAGTTAGGTGGTTAACTGATTTTTGTCCTCTGATGTCCTTGGGTAGGCAGAAGGAGTCTGGAAGGGCATCAAGGAATTTTTGTGTTGTCTGAGAATTTATAGCACGACTTTTGATGCTCCTTGGTTGGGGTCTGAGCAGATTATTTGTTGCGATTGCAAACGTAATAAAATGGTGGTCCGATAGTCCAGGATTATGTGGAAAAACATTAAGATCTACAACATTTATTCCATGGGACAAAACTAGGTCCAGAGTATGACTGTGGCAGTGAGTAGGTCCAGAGACATGTTGGACAAAACCCACTGAGTCGATGATGGCTCCGAAAGACTTTTGGAGTGGGTCTGTGGACTTCTCCATGTGAATATTAAAATCACCAAAAATTAGAATATGATCTGCTATGACTACAAGGTCTGATAGGAATTCAGGAAACTCAGAGAGGAACGCTGTATATGGCCCAGGAGGCCTGTAAACAGTAGCTATAAAAAGTGATTGAGTAGGCTGCATAGATTTCATGACTAGAAGCTCAAAAGACGAAAACGCCATTTTTTTTTTGTAAATTGAAATTTGCTATCGTAAATGTTAGCAACACCTCCGCCTTTGCGGGATGCACGGGGGATATGGTCACTAGTGTAACCAGGAGGTGAGGCCTCATTTAACACAGTAAATTCATCAGGCTTAAGCCATGTTTCAGTCAGGCCAATCACATCAAGATTATGATCAGTGATTAGTTCATTGACTATGACTGCCTTTGAAGTGAGGGATCTAACATTAAGTAACCCTATTTTGAGATGTGAGGTATCACGATCTCTTTCAATAATGGCAGGAATGGAGGAGGTCTTTATCCTAATAAGATTGCTAAGGCGAACACCGCCATGTTTAGTTTTGCCCAACCTAGGTCGAGGCACAGACACAGTCTCAATGGGTATGGCTGAGCTGACTACACTGACTGTGCTATTGGCAGACTCCACTAAGCTGGCAGGTTGGCTAACAGCCTGCTGCCTGGCCTGCACCCTATTTCATTGTGGGGCTAGAGGAGTTAGAGCCCTATCTATGTTGGTAGATAAGATGAGAGCACCCCTCCAGCTAGGATGGAGTCCGTCACTCCTCAGCAGGTCAGGCTTGGTCCTGTTTGTGGGTGAGTCCCAGAAAGAGGGCCAATTATCTACAAATTCTATCTTTTGGGAGGGGCAGAAAACAGTTTTCAACCAGCGATTGAGTGCTGAGACTCTGCTGTAGAGCTCGTCACTCCCCCTAACTGGGAGGGGGCCAGAGACAATTACTCGATGCCGACACATCTTTCTAGCTGATTTACACGCTGAAGCTATGTTGCACTTGGTGACCTCTGACTGTTTCATCCTAACATCGTTGGTGCCGACGTGGATAACAATATCTCCATACTCTCTACACTCACCAGATTTAGCTTTAGCCAGCACCATCTTTAGATTAGCCTTAACGTCGGTAGCCCTGCCCCCTGGTAAACAGTGTATGATCGCTGGGTGATTCGCTTTAAGTCTAATACTGCGGGTAATGGAGTCGCCAATGACTAGGGTTTTCAATTTGTCAGAGCTAATGGTGGGAGCCTTCGGCGTCTCAGACCCCGTAACGGGAGGAGTAGAGACAAGAGAAGACTCAGACTCAGACTCCGACTCGCTACATAATGGGGAGAACCGGTTGAAAGTTTCTGTCGGCTGAATGAGCGACACCGGTTGAGCATTCCAACAGCATTTCCCTCCAGAAGCCATGAGAAAGTTGTCCGGCTGCGGGGACTGTGCGGGGGGATTTATACTAACGTTACTATCTGTACTTACTGGTGGCACAGACGCTGTTTCTTCCTTTCCTACACTGAAATTACCCTTGCCTAACGATTGCGTCTGAAGCTGGGCTTGTAGCACAGCTATTCTCGCCGTAAGGCGATCGTTCTCCTGTATATTATGAGTACAGCGACTGCAATTAGAAGACATCATGTTAATGTTACTACTTAGCTTCGGCTGTTGAAGGTGTTGACGAACCATGTCCAGATAAAGCGTCCGGAGTGAAAAAGTTGAATGAGGGAAAAAAGTTGCGATGGAAAAAACTAAAAATATAAACGGTAATTAAAAACAAAAACAAAACAAAAAAACGTAAAGTTGGCAGCTAGCAAAGTAAAGTTGGCAGCAAAACGCACAGCAACAAAACGCACAGCAACACGTCTGCAGATTCAACAGGAAGTGACGCAGTATAACATAGCCTATAACATAAAGCAGGACTACATTTATTTTCAGTCAGATCTCACCCCCCCATCCCCCCCCCATTAATACACCGGAAGCCATCATAGGGTGTATCATTCAGTGCGTGAAGCCCAGACCTGCCTTCCTCCTGGACAATTATGTGTGAGACACATCTCACTGACCTAGAAATGCCTCGGACATGATGAAAACAAGCCCTGATTCCTCCAGGGTGAAATTCCCCTTTAAACTTTATGCGTTGTATGGGATTTCATATATTTTACAAAGTTATTAAATAACACTTGGTTTTTTGCATTCGCTTCTCATAACCATTTCAAATCAAATCATGGTTGAACCAAATCAAATATAGTATTTTTTGATCTTAGACAGCTTAACATAATACTTGATTGCACATGGTTTTAATATAATATTAAATGAAGTCAGATAGTCAGGTTTATCAAATGTAGATTGTTAAATAGTATTTAACACAAGGGTTTTAGGATATTGAAATGCCACTCAATCCATTAAGTTCAGTGACATCAATACAGCTAGACACAGGATGCATTATGGTTTATACCCCCTCTTTATAGATCACCATTTTTCATGTATACTGTATGGTTAAGTGGCTATATACAGTATCTTATATGAATCAATATTAGTAATACTGTTTCATAGTAACGTGTGTCTACATTTCCAAACCACACCTTGCCACAGCACTACAGACCTCAAAAGCAGGAAAACACTACCCTCCGGTCATCCCACAACATTCCATTTGAATGGGTTCCAGACCTTTTCACAGAGACACAGGTGCATGTAGCCCCCAGAGCCTTGGAGCAGACGGCCAGTCTGAATTGGCTGTACATCACCAGCACATGGCTGTGCTCCAAGGCCAGATCCAGAGAGCTGCTCTGTGCAATCATCAATGAAATTCAAACACATATGACAACAGCCTCTTCCTCGCGGGATAAGCCGAATTCCAGGGCATTTCATCATGGCTCCTGCCATTCCAACACTGTGCAGAAGAATGAATGGTTTACCATTTAGTGAGGAACTCCCCAATAATAATGGACTATCTTGTCTATAGATCATGGTTGTCTTGTTTATCAATGTCCAATCAGTGAAACACTACTAGCAAACACTCTGCAACCCTTTCTTAGATATCTGGATTCATAGGGAGATGGATGTAACTGCCCTACTATATGCTGTGGAGTGTGTAGAGCAGTGGCGGTTGGTGCCGTTTAAGATGAGGGAGGGAGATTAATTATTCTTTTTTAGCATGGCCTTATTTCTATTACAGCATATTGAATGACTGTCCTTCATATTCCCATTCACCCAGCTCAATGAAACATCGATAGGTTTAGGCTAATACATGATACTCAAATTTCCCTTTACCCATCATGAGGTTGCTACAACCTAGCCTATGAATGAAAGTTTACAACGTAGGTGCACAGGTCGAGATACATTTTAGTAATCAAGGTGACAGACAGTGACACATTCAATCCCGCCTTGCACACTCTTGCCTGCATCTAGCTGATCTAGGGTGTAATCATTAGTCCAACAGTTGCAAACGAGTTTTATTGGACAAATTCAGGGATGTTTATCAACTTTTGGTTCAGCTTGCTTCCGTTTAATAAACATTTTTCAACAGAATCCGCGATACACCCCTGATCACACGCAAACACAGTTCACTTTCATAACAGCCACATACAAACAGCATGATCCCTTTGATCGTTGTATAATTACTTCACGCATCTACGTGCTCTCCTCTTACCTTTTCCCTTCGCTTGTGGACTTCAGTGCACACCACATCAGCGTTCTGTGACCAGGCGAAAAAACCTTTCCAAGCCAAAGCTTCATATCATAACCTCTAAACTAAGGTGACCAGATTTCTGAAATGAAAACCGGGGACATATATAATTAAAATAGCCAATGTTATATTATCTATGAAATAAAAAAGGGGGACAATTCCGGTTTCATATATTTAGTCTAACAGGCACACTGTGATAGAGAAAACAACTATATTACAGAAACGCTACAGACAAGACAAAACTGTCCAATCTGAACAGCCATTCAGTGGTTCTGGTAGAATAAGAGCAGAAGAGAACATGAGCAAAATTGAAAAAACAGACAATAGTATATGTGAAATACTTAACATAATAAAGAAATAAGATGCTGATGAGATTGGTAACTACATAATATACTTATACCAACCTAATCTGTATATTTCTCAGAAGAATGTATCTTCTTCAGGATTGCTCTGTCTTTGGCCAGCTTCTCCATTGGCAGGGTGTCACGACCGTTATATGACAAATGAGTGGACCAAGGCGCAGCGTGAAAGAAAGCCATCTTCTTTTAATGAAGAAAAACAAACACTTACTAAACGAACAAAAAAACAAACGATCGTGAAGCTAAAACGAACTAAGTGCACACATGCAACATAGAACATAGACAATTACCCACAATCACCTAAAGCCCATGGCTGCCTTAAATATGGCTCCCAATCAGAGACAACAATAAACAGCTGTCTCTGATTGAGAACCAAACCAGGCAACCATAGACTTTCCTAAACACAACCCCATACACTATACAAAACCCCCTAAACAATACACACACCCTAAACTAGACAAAACACACAAACATCCCATGTCACACCCTGACCTAACTAAACTAATAAAGAAAATCAATATAACAGAGGCCAGGGTGTGACAGTACCCCCCCCCCCCCCAAAGGTGCGGACTCCGGCCGCAAAACCTGACACAGAAGGGGAGGGTCCGGGTGGGCCTTCCTATGGCGGCGGCTCGGGTGCGGGACGTGGACCCCCCTCCACCATAGTCACTACCCGCTTTGGTGGCGCCTCTGGAACGGCGAGTCCCGGACTGAATACCATCCCAGAGGGCGCCACTGGACGGAGGGGCAGCTCCGGACTGAGGGGCAGCTCCGGACTGAGGGGCAGCTCCGGACTGAGGGGCAGCTCCGGACTGAGGGGCAGCTCATGACTGAGGGGCAGCTCATGACTGAGGGGCAGCTCATGACTGAGGGGCAGCTCATGACTGAGGGGCAGCTCATGACTGGCAGACGGCTCTGGCGGATCCTGGCTGGCTGACGGCTCTGGCGGATCCTGGCTGGCTGACGGCTCTGGCGGATCCTGGCTGGCTGACGGCTCTGGCGGATCCTGGCTGGCTGACGGCTCTGGCGGATCCTGGCTGGCTGACGGCTCTGGCGGATCCTGGCTGGCTGACGGCTCTGGCGGATCCTGGCTGGCTGACGGCTCTGGCGGATCCTGTCTGGCGGACGGCTCTGGCGGATCCTTTCTGGCGGACGGCTCTGGCGGATCCTGTCTGGCGGACGGCTCTGGCTGATCCTGTCTGGCGGACGGCTCTGGCTGATCCTGTCTGGCGGACGGCTCTGGCTGATCCTGTCTGGCGGGCGGCTCTGGCTGATCCTGTCTGGCGGGCGGCTCTGACGGCTCGGGACAGACGGGCGGCTCTGACGGCTCGGGACAGACGGGCGGCTCTGACGGCTCGGGACAGACGGGCGGCTCTGACGGCTCGGGACAGACGGACAGTGCAGGCGGCACTGGGCAGACGGCAGACTCTGGCCGGCTGAGGCGCACAGTAGGCCTGGTGCGTGGTGCCGGAACTGGAGGTACCGGGCTGAGGACACGCACCTCAAGGCTAGTGCGGGGAGCAGCAACAGGACGCACAGGACTCTGGAGACGCACAGGAGGCTTGGTGCGTGGTGCCGGAACTGGTGGTACCGGGCTGGAGACACGCACCATAGGGCGAGTGCGTGGAGGAGGAACAGGGCTCTGGAGACACACTGGAAGCCTGGTGCGTGGTGTTGGCACTGGTGGTACTGGGCTGGGGCGGGGAGGTGGCGCCGGATATACCGAACCATGCAGGCGTACTGGCTCCCTTGAGCACTGAGCCTGCCCAACCTTACCTGGTTGTATGCTCCCCGTCGCCCGACCAATGCGGGGAGGTGGAATAACCCGCACTGGGCTGTGTAGGCGAACCGGGGACACCATGCGTAAGGCTGGTGCCATGTATGCCGGCCCGAGGAGACGCACTGGAGACCAGACGCGTTGAGCCGGCTTCATGGCACCTGGCTCAATACTCAATCTAGCCCTGCCAGTGCGGGGAGGTGGAATAACCCGCACCGGGCTATGCACACGTACAGGAGACACCATGCGCTCTACCGCATAACACGGTGTCTGCCCGTACTCTCGCACTCCACGGTAAGCATAGGGAGTTGGCGCAGGTCTCCTACCTGACTTCGCCACACTCCCTTGTAGGCCCCCCCCAAGAAATTTTTGGGTTTTACTCACGGGCTTCCAGCCTTGCTTCCGTGCTGCCTCCTCATATCGCCTCCTCTCGGCTTTAGCTGCCTCCAGCTCTTCACGAGGGAGGCGATATTCTCCCGGTTGTGCCCAAGGTCCCTTACCATCCAGTATCTCCTCCCAAGTCCAAGAATCCTGTGTATATAGCTCCTGCTGCTGCTTGACACGCTGCTTGGTCCTTTTTTGGTGGGTAATTCTGTCACGACCGTTATATGACGAATGAGTGGACCAAGGCGCACCGTGAAAGAAAGCCATCTTCTTTTAATGAAGAAAAACAAACACTTACTAAACGAACAAAAAAACAAACGATCGTGAAGCTAAAACGAACTAAGTGCACACATGCAACATAGAACATAGACAATTACCCACAATCACCTAAAGCCCATGGCTGCCATAAATATGGCTTCCAATCAGAGACAACAATAAACAGCTGTCTCTGATTGAGAACCAAACCAGGCAACCATAGACTTTCCTAAACCTCTCTACTGAACACAACCCCATACACTATACAAAACCCCCTAAACAATACACACACCCTAAACTAGACAAAACACACAAACATCCCATGTCACACCCTGACCTAACTAAACTAATAAAGAAAATCAATATAACAGAGGCCAGGGTGTGACACAGGGGAGGTTGAAGTTGGTCTTCACAATAAGCATGGCCTTGATGGTAGGAACAGTGAACCTATTTCTTGCTGCTGTCCATAGATCATTAATTTGGGATAACACTCTCTCGGCTGGTGCATTACTTCCAGGTAAGCACATGACAACAGACGCTAATCTAGCCAGGTTAGTGTGTGGGATGTCATTCTCTTTGTAAGTGGGTAACCACCGTGCTCCATCTCTGATTAAGCAATGTCTCAGATGTTTTCCATTCTTCAAGCAATCCCCCTCTTTAGGAACTCTTGCAGGCCAGTAACCTCGTCACACAATGCATCCTCATTGATGGTCACATTGGGGCATTTTTCCTGCAGTGTGCCTGCTGCCTTCTGGATCTCTTCACGCAGAGGTTGCCTTTTTAAAAGGAGACAATGTAAATCTTTTAGATTATCTGTGTGCTTTCCCCATGCTTGCAAGTAGTTCACAGCTATAGTGAAGAATGATTGTGATGTTTTGAGAAATCTCTCTTTAGACATGGCTCCATTTTCCTCTAGCTCTCTCAGAAGTCCTCTGACCAAAACTGGAATGAAGTTGTCATCACATCTTGCAGTGAATTTTGCCTCAACGTTTCTCAGAATTGCAGCGGGCTCCACAGCACAGTGGTCCTGGCATTCAAGCATTTTGATCATGTCACTGAATACGGTCAAGTTTCCATGGACAAAGGCCAGCCAAAGTTCAGTCAGGGGATCTTCGAACATTGTTCACAGGACAACAGGGCATTTGTCTTCAGAAATAAAAAAGGATTTCAATGGCACATACATTTTCAGCACTCTTTCTAGAGCAGGGAGCATGGACATCCAGCGAACATTGCTGTGTCCTAAAATGTTATGGTACTCCTGGCCAACAAACTCACAAACGTCCTTCAGTCTTTCTACTCTGACGGTGAAAATATGAACATATCCAAATATCTTTGTGAGCAGGTACTCAACATCATATCCAACGCTGTTCTGGCCGTGTTATGAATGATGTGAGCAGGTACTCAACATCATATCCAAAGCTGTTCTGGCCGTGTTATGAATGATGTGAGCAGGTACTCAACATCATATCCAACGCTGTTCTGGCCGTGTTATGAATGATGTGGACAGGTACTCAACATCATATCCAAAGCTGTTCTGGCCGTGATATGAATGATGTGAGCAGGTACTCAACATCATATCCAAAGCTGTTCTGGCCGTGTTATGAATGATGTGGACAGGTACTCAACATCATATCCAAAGCTGTTCTGGCCGTGTTATGAATGATGTGGGCAGGACAACCTAAGCCAATCACCTCCCGCTGCAGAGCATTTTTAACTTTGGTATGGACATTGACCCTCCCCAGCCTATTCAGTCCTCCAAAGTTGGTATTTGTTGTCGGCAGAGAATGTGTTCCGGGTTACATTTTTGGATGACCACCAGGACCTCAGCTGCAATTTCCTCTGCTGTTTCTCCATTCAATTCAACAAAATCAAGCAGTTTTGTTTCCACAGATGTGCTGCCATCATATATCTTACAATATCTGACTACTATTGGCAGCAGCTTTACATGTCCATGATTGGACGCATCAATGGACAGGGACACACATTCAACCTGGTCTAGGTCCTGTGTTACCAAAGTAGTTGCCCATGTTGCTAACACGTTACTCACTGTGGCGTCACATTTTGTTCTAGCACATGTACACTTTGGCTCATAAAGCTTCCGTGTCAGTTGTGCTGTGCAGTCCATAGATCTGTAACTATGATTGTGTCACATAGTGTGGTATGCAAAGACACCCTCCTGCACAGCTAAATCATATTCTTCTTGGGAAGGCTCTACCTTCTTGAAGAATGTGGTGACAGAGGGCATACCAACACGGGCAATCAGAGAGGCTTTATGCTTTTTCGTCTGCTGATGTTCTACCACTGCCGTTCTTCTCCGGCTGCCAATTGAAAGAGAGGAATTACAAAGGGTGCAATGAACAATTCTATCGTCTTGACCTGAGTGTATAAATGGAAATTCTCTCATCATGTTTTTCATAAAAAGTGCATTTCCGTTTCTTGGAAAGAGTCATTGTATCTCCTCTGTCTGTTCTTCTTCACTCTCCTTGTGTCACTCTTCTTACTCTCTTAACTTTTTCTTCTCCTCCAATCTTTCTCCTCCTCTTTTCTTCACTCGTCTTCCTTTCCTTCTCTTCACCTTTCCACCTCACTCTTCTACACTCTCCTTGCTTCACTCTTTTTACTCCCTTAATTGTTCCTTCTCCCTTCTCTCCAATCTGTATTAATAAACGGCATACTATTAGATAAAATACTTTGGTTAACAGATTCCCATTGCTTGCCTCATTTTTGTATTTTATCTCAAAAACATTGTTTGGAATAATAAATTGGCAGGCTCTGTAACCATATCTTTACTTTCCTCCTCTGTCTCCTTCACTCTTCTTCCTCCTCTCCTTTCTCTCCACTACTAATGTTATCCATGAATATTTCTAAATATATTTTCACACTACTTATTATAATGCCAAACCATTAAAATTGTAATCTACAAAATTATTCTCCGAATTAATTATGCATTCATTTAATATAATCATATTTTCAAAATAGCCCGTCCACTGCATGTTTACATGTGAACGTTTTTTAACCTAGCTACCATAACAGTAGCTAGCTAACTTAGCTAGCTAACTTAGTCTACATAGCTAATGTTAGCTAGCATAACCTATTTAAAACAATATAGAGCAGATCATCTATCTATATAATAAATTGTGACATAACATCACTAGCTAGTATCTCAAACGATTGTAACTTACCTGGCTTGAAAAGACGTTTCTGGTGATGTTGTGGTTTCACTTGACACTTGCTAGCTTCTGGCCGAGTTTTCCACAGCAGTTTTCTCTAAAACTTTCGCGAGCAAGTAGTTAGTAGAAGAAGAAGAGTGAATGAAGCTGCTATAGCGAGCAGCCCCCTCTGCTGGACAAAACAAGCACAACGCGATTGAGACGTCAACCGGTAGGCTCTGCTGCCCGGTCTTTCTTGCCAAGTAAAATATTTCACTTTGCGGTCTGTTTTTAAAACGGGGACATTTCCGGGGACAGCTCCAGCCGGGGACAGGCCACCAAAAACGGGGACTGTCCCCGGAAAACGGGGACGTCTGGTCACCCTACTCTAAACACAGCCTACATCGTTGTCACCATATTAACGTCATAGTCAACATAGCTACTAGAACTAATGCATTAGTAAACACGCTACAATCATGCAGTACAGTAAACAGTCAGCAGCAAGCAGTTTAGCAGTTACACTGGCGGGCCTGTTATGCCAAATAATGTCCCCCGGCCAAATAGTGTTCCCCTCTACGTCACAATGGGATTCAATAAACTCTTAGCCTCCGTTGCTATATCAACGGTGTGATGACCTAATGATTAGAATTTTGGAGATCATTACAGCCTAAATGACATTCTTTTCATCATCGCTATGCAAGAAAGGCTGAAAATTGTGATGTTTTTAAACAAGTTTTGCTTAGCTAATAAAATGAACATTATTTCAAACTACTTTTGGGTACCTTGTTAACATTACAACATGAAATCCATGTCTTAAACATTGCTACGTTCCGGAAATGGCAAAGAAGACGTGTGATCTGCTTGAGACATTAAAGTTACTTACCTTACAGATCACGAAGTCAGCTAATTTCCACTCCATTCATATGCAAATCCATTGTATTCATACACTGGCTTTTCTGGCTGTCATGTTTTTATTTGAACCTGCCCTTCCCTTATCTACATTGAAATAATATAATTTCAGTAGTCCTCTATTATGATTCATTTTTTCAATCTCGCATAGCTCATTAGTACACCCTTGTGGTTGAATATATATGTATCTATTGTAGGTCCTAAGATACAACAATGAATAATGTGGAACAAATAAATACCTTCAAAGGATGCCTTACAACTTACAATAATGAACACCTTGTGAAACAGTTGTGAAAACCAACCTGCCAATATTTAATATTGTAATACATGAACGTTGATCGTTTTTGGTACAGTTGTGTCAATTGATTTTCCCAGATTTTTTAGTGCACTCACATGGCAATCATAGACTAAAATGCTGAATTCTGGTGTGTGGAATATAGAGGAGATGGTTGCTGTGTGGGTGGGAGGTTCTGCCTGTCACTTGTTCTCAACAGGCAGCCAGTCTCAGAAGGGGGACTTGAAGAGGGAGACTGCAATGTCCAGGCATTGCTGCTCTCTTTGTTCTGAGTGTTTGCAGTGCTAGTGTGTTTAGTTAATCTGTGTATCTCACGTATTATGTGCCCAGTATGATAGAGCAAGATAACTTTCTTAGCAAATAATGATAACAACATCAGTAGCTGTAGACGATGTAAAGAAAAAGTTGGAGGGTGGTTGGTAATGGAGGACATCAGGTGGATCCACATCTGGGTGTTGGGCAGAACCCCTTGCTCTTGGAGAACAGGAGCAGAGTTAAAGGGAACAGGGTAGGAGACAGAGACGTAAACCACCATACACACAGGTTAAACTTTACTGTGAGAAAATTTGATCGATCAGTGCAGTGTTATAAATGGGAGATATGTACTTTTCAACACTTTTAGAAGGTATAGTCTCAAGCTGGTCTCCCTCCAACTCAGAGCACAGAGAATCAGACTGATCCGAACTCACTGGTTCTGGTGGATGGAATACCTCCTGGGGGGCTCGGACAGTCGATGGTCCTAAAGTCATTTGGAGAGGTAAATTGAAGAGGTACATTTTTATAAGCTTAGCATAACTACCATTTTCTTGCTTTCTCAAATGTCAACCAAAGCTTAACATACTTTGTCTATTGGGCTTCACTGAAGTGTAGGGCGTCAGTGTTTCCAGTGGTCGACCGTCCAACTGCTCCAACTGTAGAAGATTGTTGGCTTCCACCGAGGGAACCCTAGGAAGACTAAGAGAAAAATCAGTGTTAGGGAAACTAAACTAGCTTCAGGTTCATTTGTGTGCAAATGCAAATAGTTATTGTCTGAGATTTTTTATATTCACTTTAACAGATGGTGACCCCAGCTAGGCGCGAAAGAGCAGCGGGGTTTCCTAGGTCTCGCCTTCCTTTCATCCTTCTTCCAAACCAAGTAATTCGCCCGGATGTCGTAGCACTTGGTCCCCTTCTTGATTCTGCTCCGGTAGCTCTCCATCTGTTTCTCCTGCACCTTGTCCATGTTCAGTCTCACCTTGATTGATGACAGGAATACATGCAATTTATAGTTCATATTACAAATACATTTCTTCCATATCTCTTGGAGGGACAGAAAATAAATGAACAGCGGACAATAATTCTTACCTGGTCAAAAACCTCCACATCCTTCTCAGTCCGTGCCTGAAGGTTGTACTCGAAGGCGTTCTGATCTGGTTCGACAACTTCCACCACATCAGGTGGGACTCAAGATGACCTCCTTAGTAGAAATCACTCTCCTGTGTGCCTGGCCATTCTTCCCCCGTAGGTTGATATGATTGCCTAACAAGTTGGAAGAGAAGAGTTGTTGAAATACTCAAGTCCAAGTCACCTAGCTAAGGGCATTTGGAATTACCATAATTGCTTACACTTATCCATTTGATTGATCAGGTTTAACTTTTAGCTAGACACCTCAATATGACAGACATATAACTATATCAGTGGAGGCTGCTGAGGGGAGGACGGCTCATAATAATGGCTGGAATTATTATGAGCTACTGTAGCTGGTTAGCTGACTAGGCAGACTGAGGTATATAAGTACAGTAGCTAGTAACGTCAATCTAAAAACAGCTTACATTATTTATTTCTATTTAACAATATGTACTTAAATAAAGACAAATACATGGCAAAGAAAGTGTTCTCTTTCCAGTCTTTTTGGTCCTCTGAAGCAGCGGGTAGTCAGCAGGTTGTCACCGTCAAAAACGCTGTCCTTGGAGAGCAATTCTGAGGTAATAATTTTGCGCGGACTGAGCGAGCGTTTGAGGTGAAATAGAACTAGCCCGCATCATCCTTTTTTATAAGCTTAGCATAACTACCATTTTCTTGCTTTCTCAAATGTCAACCATGAGGTAAAATAGAGCCAAGCAACCAGCATAGCAACGGACGCTTTGGTTCATTACGTAATCCGGTCAGGATGTTGCAAGTTGTATTGTAGCAACAGCTGTTGTAGCAACAGCCCTAGCAACAGAAGCTATAACTCATCGAATCCCATTGTGACGTAGAGGGGGACACTATTTGGACGGGGACACTATTTGGCATGACAGGTCCCGATGGCAAAAAATGTATAAAACCAAAAGCTTACCTTGACTTGGAAGAGTTCCATTGTTGTCTTTTTCTCTTTGAGTCAATTACTCACCACATGTTATGCACTGCAGTGCTAGGTACAGGAAGTTTATGATTTCAGTACTACATTTATTATCCTCCTCCTCCCAGCTAACCACTGCACTGAGGGTAGGAAACTCTGTCACCACCAATTAATCCACTATAATTGAGAATTTCAATAAGCATTTTTTTACGGCTGGCCATGCTTTCCACCTGGCCACCCCTACCCCGGTCATCAGCACTGCACCCCCCACAGCAACTCGCCCAAGCCTTCCCCATTTCTCCTTCTCCCAAATCCAGTCAGCTGATGTTCTGAAAGAGCTGCAAAATCTGGACCCTCACAAATCAGCCGTGCTAGACAATCTGGACCATTTCTTTCTAAAATTATCTGCCGAAATTGTTGCAACCCCTATTACTAGCCTGTTCAACCTCTCTTTCGTGTCGTCTGACATTCCCAAAGATTGGAAAGCAGCTGCGGTCATCCCCCTCTTCAAAGGGGGGGACACTCTTGACCCAAACTGCTACAGACCTATATCTATCCTACCCTGCCTTTCTAAGGTCTTTGAAAGCCAAGTTAACAAACAGATCACCGACCATTTCGAATCCCACCGCACCTTCTCCACTATGCAATCTGGTTTCAGAGCTGGTCATGGGTGCACCTCAGCCACGCTCAAGGTTCTAAACGATATCATAACCACCATCGATAAGAAACAATACTGTGTAGCCGTATTCATTGACCTGGCCAAGGCTTTCGACTCTGTCAATCACCACATCCTCATCGGCAGACTCAACAGCCTTGGTTTCTCAAATGATTGCCTCGTCTGGTTCACCAACTACTTCTCCGACAGAGTTCAGTGTGTCAAATCTGAGGGCCTATTGTCCGGGCCTCTGGCAGTCTCTATGGGGGTACCACAGGGTTCAATTCTTGGGCCGACTCTCTTCTCTGTATATATCAATGATGTCGCTCTTGCTGCTGGTGAGTCTCTGATCCACCTCTTCGCAGACAACACCATTCTGTATACTTCTGGCCCTTCTTTGGGGACTGTGTTAACAACCCTTCAGACGAGCTTCAATGCCATACAACTCTCCTTCCATGGCCTCCAACTGCTCTTAAATACAAGTAAAACTAAATGCATGCTCTTCAACCGATCGCTGTCTGCACCTGCCCGCCCGTCCAGCATCACTACTCTGGACGGTTCTGACTTAGAATATGTGGACAACTACAAATACCTACGTGTCTAAAGCCCCATATACTACCCACCACTGCGACCTGTATGCTCTTGTTGGCTGGCCCTCGCTTCATACTCGTCGCCAAACCCACTGGCTCCAGGTCATCTACAAGACCCTGCTAGTCCCGCCTTATCTCTGCTCGCTGGTCACCATAGTTGCACCCACCCGTAGCACGCGTTCCAGCAGGTATATCTCACCTGCCACCCCCAAAGCCAATTCCTCCTTTGGCCGCCTCTCCTTCCAGTTCTCTGCTGCCAATGACTGGAATGAACTACAAAAATCTCTGAAACTGGAAACACTTATCTCCCTCACTAGCTTTAAGCACCAGCTGTCAGAGCAGCTCACAGGTCACTGCACCTGTACATAGCCCATCTATAAATAGCCCAAACAACTACCTCTTCCCCTACTGTATTTCTTTCTTTATTTTGCTCCTTTGGACCCCAGTATTTCGACTTTGCACACTCATCTACTGTCAAATCTATCATTCCAGTGAATTAATTGCTATATTTATTTACTTCGCCACCATGGCCTATTTATTGCCTTTACCTCCCTTATCTCACCTCATTTGCTCACATTGTGTATAGACTTATTTTTCTACTGTATTATTGACTGTATGTTTGTTTTACTCCATGTGTAACTCTGTGTTGTTATATGTGTCGAACTGCTTTGCTTTATCTTGGCCAGGTCGCAGTTGTAAATGAGAACTTGTTCTCAACTTGCCTACCTGGTTAAATAAAGGTGAAATAAAAAATAAAATAAAAAATATCTGATCCTTTGATTGGATGGACAACATGTCAGTTCATGCTGCAAGAGCTCTGATTGGAGGACATCACTATGAAGTTGACATAATGACTGTGTAAGTCTATGGAAGGGGGTGAGAACCATGATTCTCCTAGGTTTTTTATTGAAGTCAATGTACCCAGAGAAGTATAGAAACTAGCTGACCTCCGGCTACACCATGGTGCTACCCTACAGAGTGCTGTTGAGGCTACTGTAGATCTTCATTGCAAAACAGTGTGTTTTAATCAATTATTTTGGGACGTGAATATATTTAGTATAATTGTATCTAAAAAAAGGATAACTTTTTAAATGTTTAATTTATTTCTATGAAATTCACTGAGGAGGATGGTCCTCCCCGTTCTCCTCTGAGGAGCCTCCACTGGTGTAGAGGTGCATGAAGACATGGACCAACAATTCACCTGATTATTTCTTGAAAGCAGTATCCAGATGGCAAGAGCAAGCCATTTGTGTCTCCATATCATACAGGTATGTAGTTATTGTCTTTAAAAGTGAAACAACTTCAACAGAGATAGAAACTGAACCGTGACCTTAATTAAAATCAAGGTACAAACAACAAATGTGTGAACCATTAATATCCCCCAAGACTTTACAGCATGAGTAATCATGGTTCTTCCTGATTCCGGTAAGCATTTATTAGCACCATTTAGCCTGATGACTGATTAGGACGTGTCAACGGAGATGATTGCTACTGATGTTGAGATACGTATTTCCATCACCACCTGCTGTTCTTGATTATGTGCAGAGTGCAGAGCAACATTCCAAACAGGATATCTTGAATGTTAACTGTAAGAACTTTATAGGGAAAACTTAGCCCATGTGGCAGGCAGATTGATCTCATCCTTAAGAGGGTATTTATCTCAAAGGTGTACTCATTGCTGCTCCTCTAATCCTCCGTTTAGACCAATATTTACTAGAACAATTGATTAAACCTTACTTTTTAAGTTAGGTCACTGCGATTTATAACAGAGATAAAAACACATGGGGCACAGCTAAATATCGTACTGAAAAAAATCATGCAACAATTTACAGGACTATGGGGTGCAAATTGAATCAAAGTTTACAGAGTTTAAGTCACCCCCATCATCAACACAAACGCAACTTGAGTTTCAGTAATTTCTTGCATTCTCTCCTTCAGGCCTTCCCTTCAGGCCTTCCAGTTTAACCTTTGTACCCTTCTTTCCAGTGTCGCCTCGCTCAACCCTGTTCTTGCTCTTCATCATCAGCACGAGCCACAGCAGCCTGCCATTTTTACCTTGATGAAGGAGGCAGGAAACATCTTGGGGACTTCAAATTGGCTGGGATGGGCTTTTGATAACAGCTGTGCTGGTTGTGAATAATAATGGTGCCATCTCCTGAACACTTCCTCTCCTAACCACAGGATCTTCCTGCATGAGTAAGGTTGACTAATAATAAGTCAGAACCGATGCATCGATGGTGACTAATGCATAGAGACATGGGGTATTTGTTAAATTTGAAATTAAAATTGAGCTCCCGGTATCAGAAAAAGTCATGAACGGAAAGACAATTGTGATGACAGAGGTAGAGCCGCCCGAGGTCACAGCAAACAGTGACCATGATAAAATGCTGCTCACTGCAAATTACTCATGCTTAAAAGCACCTGTGTCTATTCTGTGATGTACAAAAGGGAGCGACTTGAGACTGATGTTTTCAAATCGAGGGTCACTGGGGTGTTAATAACATAGGAGACTGATGTGAAATCTCTGTTCCTAGACATGCAGTACTGTAACTGAAGACTTCAATGAACCAAGCCCCAACAACCAAACCATTTTTGGGTTAATTTCTTTTAAACCTGATCTGATATAACTGATCCAGGCCCTCAGTGTCCGGCCAGGAGGTCTGTCAAGTCACAAGCTATGCTGGTCAACTACGGTGTAGCAACACGGCGGTGCCAAAAGCCCTGGTCTGCAAATTTCGATCGCCAGAACGGACAAAAAATATATAAATTAACTTCACTTCAAATCGAGATATTTAATGAAATAGTGATCCATTCTGACTACTACATTTGTTGTCACACAGGACCACGTGCTGACACAAACCAATCATGGGCCGGCAGACTACGAGGGCTCCCAGTTGACTCTCTCAGGCAGTATGAAAATGACTACATCGACCATGATCTTTTGCTAGTTACAGCCACTTTCACCATGATCCTTAGCAATTTTTTGGGGTGCCATTCAGCCCTATTCAGCAATTTGGCATACTTCAAATTCAAATACTTCTGGCTTCATGCGCCATCGGGAGTTTTCCCATAGTGCTGACACCATCCACGTATTCCTATCTATACTGGTTTTAATGTCTATGAACTGACCTGTAATCGTGGTGAAATGTAGCTCGACCAATTGTGGTTTAGTCTGAACGAATGGACCTATCACAACTGTGAATTGGTAATGATATTTGAATAGTTGTGTACTAGTATTCAAATAATTAGAGCACTGTTCCTGGTCAGCACATTCCATTGCTGAGGTCAGCTAAATTCTACAATGAATATGGAAACCCACACCATAGAAATGGAGTCATTCTATTTATGTGCCCCACACACTGTCTAGAAGTATGCATCAATATGATGTGTTACAGAGAAACATGTAGAATAATATGGCAATGATTTGGTGAACCAGTGACAGTTATTACTATTCACATCATGTACAGTATTTTTTGAAAAGGTTAAATATAGGATTTTATGGAAAAAGAAAGCAAGGACAAGATAATTGATTGGACATTTTGGTCAGTCATTTTGACATGAGGTTATTATGGGGGTAATCATTGCCTTTTGAACAGAGCTGAATGAATAACAATAAGGAGGCTCCTTTTGTAAATGTATTATTTTGTCGTGATATGGCACTGCGTCTGGAAGGCCACAAGACTTGATGTTGGTGTTGATGGTAGAGTTGATTGTCTGAAAACTGTCTGCTGGGCCATCGATCCAACACAAAACGTCCCTCCACATCCGTCGGTCTACCAACCAATCCCATCCCTGCTGATGTGTAGATAATTGAGCTGTCGCTGGGGGTTTCATGTTTCTCCTCTTCGCCTTGTTTCTTACTTTGGGGATGTTTATTGTGTTTTACTTGCCACCATTTGCAACAAAGGACCTCCTGACTGTTATTTATGTCAATATTCTGACCGATAGACAGAGACATGCAAACAGTGACACGCTATCTACTGCTGCTGCTGCTCTGAGCATGTGATAGACCACTGCCATCCCCATGTCCAGACTAATTCATCTCTGGGGAGAGGAGAGACCACCTGCTGCCCAGAGGAGGCTGGTGGGAGGAGCTATAGGAATCAATGGAATGGTACCAAACACATGGAAACAACGTGTTTGACTCCATTCCATTGTTCCATTCCAGCCATTACAATGAGCCTGTCTTTCTATAACTCCTCCCAGCAGCCTCTTTTGCTGCTGCCCTATAGGACTAGTGTAGAGCCCATGGCTGGGCCCCTAATGTGTAGTGACATCAGGAAGTTATGTGCTCACTTACTCTTAAGTCAGTGATACAGGTACCACCAGGTACTGTATAGCTTACCTTTGCAATCTTAGAACTTATTGCTGAAATCCCAAAAAGTCTAATTATTCTTCACCATATAATGGGTCAGTGGGAAGATCATTAGGACTATATATTCAAATTTTAAATCATCCCCCATTCATTAATTTACACAGGGTAAATACACATGTGCTACATCCTGTTTGTTATTTTCAAAAGCACTTTTATGCGTTTCTTTAATATATGGAAACAGTTGTTTTGCCTTTTCATGCTCTCACTTGATTATAAAAGCCCTCCATAGTGTACAATTATGTTAGACCTTTGTGTTGTGTTAACTGTACAAGAGGAGCGTCTATTCAGCCAGCCATAAGTGCTCTAACAGAAGTGGTGTTTCCTCATAAATATTACCTATTCAGAATTGTATGCCATGTTATAACAGTATTTGTGTTCTAACATTTT
Organism: Salvelinus alpinus; assembly: GCF_045679555.1. Classification (NCBI taxonomy): domain Eukaryota; kingdom Metazoa; phylum Chordata; class Actinopteri; order Salmoniformes; family Salmonidae; genus Salvelinus; species Salvelinus alpinus. The sequence goes on from NC_092086.1 coordinate 47,589,581, forward strand.
GTTTGTAACATTACCAGGTCATTGCAGTGCAACTGGCAAAAGCAACTCAATTATTGTTCTCAGCATCTGCTATTTTCTTGAGACACTCTGTTCAATTGTTATCTGCCTTCTTCACAGACAAAGCAAGCACACACCAAGTAGCGAACGGAGGTGATAAATCATATTGTTAAGTTTCCACACAATAGCAAAATATGCCACACTCCAACACTGATAGTAGGATGTAGAGGTATTTGGAGAAGATACAATCATAGGCAATATATTCTTCTACTTTTCAGCTAGGTTATTTATTCATTTACCTCAGAGGTTTGGTCTTTGAAGGTTTTTAATGTGAATATTCTTGATCCACAACTGCATTCAATAAGACCTATGTGAGGAGTGCCACTGCAAAGTGCTACAAAATGCAATAAAAGAGGCATTAGGTCAAATGAGAAAACGGGATAGCCAGATCCTCCTACTTTTTAACGTCTTCGAAAAACAAAGAGTCGTGCTCTTGTAACGAGAGGGGAGATGCAATGTCCAGTTTACAGATGGACAGATTGGCAAATCTCTCCCTGCTTGAATTGACCATTTACATCCAGAAGGTACTGCTATAATAATGATCATGAAAATGGGTTTTCTCTGTGGCCAGAGTGCCCGCTGCCACTCTGCAGAGGCCATTAGGGGCATGGCAGTCCCTCACTTTGCCTCTCCATCTGTGAATGGCCCAGCAGCAGGTTAATGCTGCCCACACAGAGGAGACCAGAGCCAGCGTGTTAATAATTAAAGAGGCTCTACCTCCCCTTCCCATTACATTGTCCTCTCTCATGATAGCTATAAGCGGGTTGATTATCCTTTTCAGTGTCGACTCGGCGAGATTATCATCTACTGCCTGCTGATACAGGGCTCAACACATAAACGCTCACTTTCAAGCAAGCCGCATCATTGCTCTCGGGCAATGGAGGATCCATTGGAGAGCTCGGCCATACACAGTGATAGCCTCTGTTAATGCTTCTACACAGCGCTCTACAGTACATGTTGGCAGGGGCGTGACGTGTCGTTTAAGACTCCAGTTGTTGTGGTCTCTGTTGCATGACGTCCTCCTCCCCATGTGAGCGTAAACACAATGGCCTGGCTCTTTTCAGCAACGCCACATTTCAGATAAAAGTGTACACTACAATGGACAAACGATCAAGAAAATATACCTGTTCTTGGAATCTTACAGGGTACTGGGTAGGAATATGGATGACAGAACATGTTTTATTGGATTATTGGTCAATAGTGAATAGATCAAATATAGCGACAATGGAATTGAATGTCAATTCCATACTCATGATATCACTCTTTTCAGGGAGTTTTATGGCATAAAAGTAAAACATCTCAGGTCAACTGAGGACAAAAAACAATGTGAGCTGTATGTTTGTCTCTACAGCTGTTTGCTTGTCCATGTGCAACATGGTCTCAGAGCATTTCGTATTATTCTGTATGTAAATCAGAAACACTCCATTTAGCATTATATGGTATGTATTAATTTGTGGATGTCCCATCATCCATTTCGTATGATATGTTTGCAGAAAGTATGAAATGTACGAATTCCAATTTGTTGTGGCTAACGTTAGCTGGGTGGCTAACACTAATGTTAACTAGCTGGATAACGTTAACTAGGCTAGGGGTTAAGGTTAGGGTTAGGCGTTGACTTGAAAGGTTAGGGTTAGGGGAATGGTTAGCTAACACACTAAGTCGTTGCTAATTAGCTAAAAAGCTAAAGTTGTATGTGATGAGATTCGAACACACAACCTTTGGGCTGCTAGACGTTCACGTTATGCTCCTACCCATCCACCCCGACCAACCACCCTTCTTTCAATTTTGCCTTAAGTAACATTATATCTTATGTAACCATACCAAACATAACATATCATACTAATTTGAGTGTCCCGAATTTACATTTACTATGTTATGTCTAGTCTATGAGACCAGTCTGCCATGTGGGGCCAAAGGTGCCTGCGTGGAGTAGTGACAGGGCTGAACATCTCTGCTCATGCCAGAGATCCCTTGAGGGGAGGGAGAATCAGACCAGAGAGTGCACACAGCTAATCTCCTTCACCTCCATACTTAGCTTACCTTAGCCCCATGAAGCCCAGTGGAGAGCACTTATTTGGGGACCCTTCACTCTGTGGTACGCACCTTCAATAAGGATGTCTGAGCTGCCGTACTCGTTCGGGACACGGCGCTGGGGACACAGACGGGTGTGTCGCATAGGACAAGAAATGATTTTGCCATTTGTATCTGGCGTCCCATTTCAACACGGATCAATGTCCACTTCGCATCAATTTCACATGAGTTAAGAGCCAACAGCAAACACAGCCAGCGGGCTATGACTGTCTGCTGCTTGGTTCTGTCGGCAGTAGCAGGTCTCTGGGGTCACTGACCGGACTGAGCGCAAGGCAGACTTACGGTGCAATGCTCTCATTCCTTCCCTCTCTACATAATGCATGTGAAATGAAGCTTTTTATGTGTCAATAAAGTAAGACTGTTCCTACAAACCAATATTTACTATGCTCCCTATTAAGTATTCAGAACTAGCTTTACAGTGAGGACTCCTTAAGGACCCTGGCCATCTCTGAAACCGTCCTTTTACATCCGCTACATATAATGTGAAGTCGTATGGATTCTCTCAATACAATTAATGGAATAAATCAAAGGCAAACATCTATTTATATATTTATAAGCATTTAATAACACCATTACTCTTGTTGACATTACAGTTATTGGTTGTTTATATCCATTGTACTGTATGTCGCAAAGCTACATTAAAGCAACAGAAAATGCAATGTGCTTTGCCATTTTGACGTTAGAGAACTGTTACTTTAGCTCAGACCACAACAGACCACAAGGTTCAGACCACAACATCAAGAATACAACCTGGGGATGTTTACTGCATTTGGCAAGAGGATTCATGTAGTAAAGATGCAATGTGGAATATCTGTGTTTGAAAATGTGGAATTGTATGATATTGTTGTGTGATGGGGTGGGAGGACACAGGGTAAAGACTGGTAGCCAATATGCAACTCAGTCATACTTGAGAGAAGAAAACTATGATGCATGATATAAGGCTCTCTACAATATGTCATGCAGAGGGATCACGCTGTTTGAACTGTCAATTCATGAACCTGTGATTGAGGGAATATGATTCAAGTCTAACTGTGTCATCCATAATGTACAGGAAGATCCAGCATATTTTGTCACACTTTCAGGTGACAAGAAGAGGATATAAATGACAGTGGAGTGGTTTATAATGAGCTGAGAGCGGGAGGAAATGAAACGGTTAGAGTTGAGGGGGCACATATATTGTATCTACGACTACCATTTGACTTAATCTCAGTCAAGCATACACCTCATCCAACCAGAATGGAGAATAGAGGGGAACTGTGAGGGAGTGGTGAGATGCATTCATTCACACTAGCGATGGGTCGTTTGTGAACGACCTGCTCTTTTTGGTGAACGTCGGGAACCGAATAGCTTCGGTAAAAGAGCATTTTTTTGCATACTGCTACTATCGTTTTTTGAGACAACCATTATCTGTAGATAAGTTATAAAAACATACTCTGAAGATGGTGATTCCTCACTCCATTAACAATAGGTAGTGAGGAGAGATCCTCATATTTTCTGCAGGCAATCTAAACATTTTGTCAGGTTTTAAAGGGAAAGGAGATACCTAGTCAGTTGTACAACTGAATGCATTCAACCGAAATGGGTCTTCCACATTTAACCCAACCCGTCTGAATCAGAGAGGTGCAGGGGGCTGCCTTAATCGAAGTCATCGGTGCCCAGGGAGTAGTTGTTGTTTTGGGTTAACTGCCATGGTCAACTGCAGAATGGAAGATTTTTCCACCTTGCCAGATCGGGTCTTCGAACCAGCGACTTTTGGTTACTGGCCCAATGCTCTTAACTGCTAGGCTACCTGCCGCAAAATGTATTTGAACTCATTTTAGGTTTTACATTAGGAATGTGACATTTTTCATGGTCTTCAGTCCATTTTTATGCACTATTGAATAAAGAGCTGTTTGGGAGGCACATTAAAGGCTCTTTTAGTTGAACGGAGCCAAAAGATCCGTCTCACCAAAAAGACTCGGAATGCCCATCACTAATTCACACCAGGGTCACTGCAATTTAGATGCTGAATCATTTTTAGGGGGAAAGGTTATCTGAAGTCGGTGCTAAACCGGTTACATAAACGGAGCACTTTATTATGGTTAAGACAGCAATTTGCCAGCTCATCTTCGGATGATCAGTTCCCAAGACAGATATTTATTCAAGGTTAGCTGCTTTCACATTAACTACTTTGATCTAGATATGATTTTGATATTGGCTCGCTGAGAGGTGATACCTAGAAAATGATATGCTTTTCAAAGAACCCAGCACTTTCACAGAATGTTTTTTTTCACAGCTTTCAAGATGTAATGAGTGGCCATCAACTCAGGCCAGCTAAATGTCTGACTAAGCTTTTAAATTACACTTTTATAAGATAAATGACATCATAATGTTAATGAATAGCCAGTTATCTATCATCCTAGAAAGTAGAAATATCTACTTGTGTGAGTAATTTCCACAAGCCCAGTACTATGATTTCTGTTATTATTCAATGTCAACATTTGACTTACTTCTTTACTAATGTCAATACAGTACCATGAACAACAAATATACAGTTGAAGTCGGAAGTTTACATAAACTTAGGTTGGAGTCATTAAAACTCGTTTTTCAACCACTCCACAAATTTCTTGTGAACAAATTATCGTTTTGGCAAGTCGGTTAGGACATCTACTTTGTGCATGACACAAGTAATTTTTCCAACAATTGTTTACAGACAGATTATTTCACTTATAATTCACTGTATCACAATGCCAGTGGGTCAGAAATGTACATACAATAAGTTGACTGTGCCTTTAAACAGCTTGAAAAATTCCAGAAAAGGATGTCATGGCTTTAGAAGCTTCTGATAGGCTAATTGACATAATTTGAGTCAATTGAGGTGTACCTGTCACGCCCTGACCATAGAGAGCTTATATTCTCTAGGTTGGTTAGGTCGGGGTGTGATTAAGGGTGGGTCCTCTAGGTGTATTATATTTCAATGTTGACCTAGTATGGTTCCCAATCAGAGGCAGCTGTTTATCGTTGTCTCTGATTGGGGATCATATTTAGGTAGCCATTTTCCTATTGTGCTTTGTGGGATCTTGTCTATGGATAGTTGCATGTCAGCACTATTATTAGCTTCACGTTTCGTTTGTTTGTTTTGTTCTTTGAAGTTTTCATTTCCAATATTAAAGGATGGAAACATACCACGCTGCATCTTGGTCCACTCCTTGTAACGATCGTTTGTAGACTTCCATAAGTTGTAGACCTCCATGAGTCTGGTTCAACCTTGGGCGCAATTTCCAAACGCCTGAAGGTACCACGTTCATCTGTACAAACAATAGTACCCAAGTAAAAACACCATGGGACCACGCAGCCGTCATATCGCTCAGGAAGGAGACGCGTTCTGTCTCCTAGAGATGAATGTACTTTGGTGCGAAAAGTGCAAATCAATCCCAGAACAACAGCAAAGGACCTTGTGAATATGCTGGAGGAAACAGGTACAAAAGTATCTATATCCACAGTAAAACGAGTCCTATATCGACATAACCTGAAAGTCCTCTCAGCAAGGAAGAAGCCACTGCTCCAAAACCACCATAAAAAAGCCAGACTACGGTTTGCCACTGCACATGGGAACAAAGATTGTATTTTTGGGAGAAATGTCCTCTGGTCTGATGAAACAAAAATAGAACTGTTTGGCCATAATGACCATCGTTATGTTTGGAGGAAAAAGGGGGACGCTTGCAAGCCGAAGAACACCATCCCAACCGTGAAGCACAGGGGTGGCAACATCTTGTTGTGGGTGTGCTTTGCTGAAGGAGGAACCGGTGCACTTCACAAAATAGATGACATCATGAGGGAAGAAAATTATGTGGATATATTGAAGCAACATCTCAAGACAACAGTCAGGAAGTTAAAGCTTGGTTGCAAATGGGTCTTCCAAATGGACAATGACCCCAAGCATACTTCCAAAGTTGTGGAAAAATGGCTTAAGGACAACAAAGTCAAGGTTTTGCAGTGGCCATCACAAAGCCATGACCTCAATCCTATAGAAAATGTGTGGGCAGAACTGAAAAAGTGTGTGCGAGCAAGGAGGCCTACAAACCTGACTCAGTTACACCAGCTCTGTCAGGAGGAATGGGCCAAAATTCACCCAACTTATTGTGGGAAACTTGTGGAAGGCTACCCGAAACGTTTGAACCAAGTTAAACAATTTAAAGGCAATGCTACCAAATACTAATTGAGTGTATGTAAACTTCTGACCCACTGGGAATGTGATGAAAGAAATAAAAACTGAAATAAATCATTCCCTCTAATATTATTCTGACATTTCACATTCTTAAAATAAAGTGGTGATCCTAACTGACCCAAGACATTTATCTCTGATTAAATGTCAGCAATTGTGAAAAACTCAGTTGAAATGTATTTGGCTAAGGTGTATGTAAACTTCCAACTCCAACTGTATACACAAACAATATAATCTTCCAGCCATTACCTAATTTCAACACTATTTCATCCCAGACCCTTTTCTAACATTTTCAGATTTCTATTTTTTATTTATGACTTTTATGACTGTTCTACCAAAGACATGGATCAACGTGTTGAACTGTATTGTATCCCTGAGAGAGTTCTGCTCTAGCAGTTGAGCCCATTTGAAGTTAAACCGCTGACCTCAATAAACAGCTAGACCTTGGCCAGACAGTTTATGCCTTCAACAGCAAGGCATATAAAGCCCTTATTGCTTCACCAGGCAGGATGTTGTTTTACTCACGATTTCTGTTTCCAATGACTACTCTAGAATGTGTAGCTGAGAGTATCATCAAATACATTATTTAACATTCTGATTTGAACAATACTTGTTACATTGTACTTACATCAGTAATTTCACAATAATAATAACGCCGCAAAGTGTCTCTGTCATACAGTATATTCCACAATAACTGACAAAGGGATGAGTCAAATGTACCAATTTCCTGCAACGTCCTAGGGGACGCATGATAACTACTGAGTTCTCATCTCAGTTTAGAGACAGTGGGTTACCTGCAGTACCGTGATGCTCTTGATGTGCAAAGAGGAGTAAAAAAACAAGCAATATCATTATTCAGCGGGTGTGTTATAGGAGAGTTGGCAAACAGATATCTATACAAATGTGATAGAATGATTCTAAATGAGTTGTGGCCCAATCCCCTGTAGAGAGCGAGTCACACAGAGTCACACAGAGCTTGGGGGCCATGTTGATTTAAAGGGGCCTGTGTTGATGAACATTGACGTTGTAGAACAATCTCTCCAGCCAGGTTACAGGTGCACACTCCAGGCCACCTTAAACTCAGTGGATCTGACAAACACTGATCAAAGACACACAGCTATGAGGATGCTAGCATAGACCCAATGTTACACTGCCTCTTATGGATGCAATCCACACGGAGGGATTTCCATCAGAAAAGCTCACCCAGTGAGAAAATTCGTGGGAAAAGGTTGTTCAAGGAAGTGATGCAAATAGCACTGTCTTTACTCAAAGACCATGAATTCAGAGAACAGATTCCAACATTTTACCTTTTCACAAATAGTGTTTGGAGGACCTAATTTCCCCTGGAAGAACAGACCTTGACAGAATCCTCAAATTTGGGATGCACAATGGTGAAAACATGTAGTTCTTAAAGGAATACTGTGAGATTCTGGAAATTACTACTTACCCAGTAGTAGACATTTTCTACTTACCAAGAGTCAGATGAACTTGTGGATACCATTTGTATGTCCCTACGTGCAGTATGAAGGAAGTTAGAGGTAGATTCGAGAGCCAATGCTAACTAGTGTTAGCTCAATGACTGGATGTCTACAGGTACACTAGAGTATGCTACCGTACTTGTAGACTTCCAGTGATTGTGCTAATGCTAGTTTCCAGAATCTCGCAGTACACCATTATAGATCTATGTACAACGTACATTTGATTGTACATAATATATAGCCATTAATGTACTGTACATGGTTCAGGTCCATACAAGTAGAGACATCCAATAGCCAACAGCATTTTCTCTGTGTGGTTATTCTGGAAATTATACACTAGGAACAACGCATTGTTAAAACCTTGGTAAAGGCTAAAGTTCCATCGGATGCAGGAAAAGATGCCTAGTCTGTTTCTCTAGTCACACAATATTTTGAAGATGTTGAAGTGAAGCTAAACAATCAACCATACTGCACCTACTGGGGCACATTACACAGCATAGAAGCAACAAATGCTGCAGGCAATTCTTAATGGCTGTGTCCCTCTGACCTGCATACTTGGCAGAACAGAAGTAAAGGCTGTAAAGCGGACTGGGAATACAAGCCACATATGCTTTATTAATGTGGACAGTCTGCTGATAATTACACCATTTTGTGTGTTGTTGTAAACACTGGAACTTAAGTTAAGGTCAAGTGCTACAGTCCTCTCCCATTTCCAGCAATGGGTATGCTATATCATACGTCCTTTGTGGTAGCAAATAAGTTGTTGTTTTCAGTCCTATTCTTCAGTAGACATGGAAAGTCAATATGCATGAAAGGTGCTTCGCAATTGCTAAATGTAATCGCTACATTTTTTTGTTGTTGACAGTATGACACCACAGTGCTACTGTAGCTAGCAAAAGAGTGTAGGAGTGGTTGTTAACAGTACAAAAAAACATATTGGCTAACTGTGGGGTGAAACAATTATTTATAATTGCTAGCAAATGAATGTTGTCTCAAACTGACAAGGTGACTCTAGTTTTGTTTGCATTATTGCAGTTTGTGAAATCTCCACTTTCCATGCATATTACAGTTGCCTTGACAGTAGAGGGAAATTAACATTAAGGCTCAAATGATCCAGTAGGGGATCATAAAGGCCTACATCTCATTAAATATCATGTGTAGTGCTACTTCTGGTTTAGCTGGGGAAGCTTTTACTTTTGTTTCTGTCTATCATTTAGCTTCTGTGTGATTCGAAGTATGTGTGACGTGCAAACTGGGCTTATTTAGAAGAAAAACTCACTTGGAAATATGGAACCACGTGAGCAGACAAAGTGGGGAAGGGGGATAATGTTTCCATGGTGGCATTTTACCCCTGAATAAACAGGATTGACAACTAAAGTCACCTTGTGCAAACCAGAGCCAAAAATGGAGGGGATAATTGTTGTATTAATCAAAGAGGGGAAAATTGACTGATGTGTTGGGGGTGACTGGTCTGTGTAATTTGTCTCTTTAGAGGCTTTGGCTGGGTCCTGAGCTTGATCCAAAGTTATGGCCTTTTACCCAGACTACATTTATTTTTCCACCTGCAAACCGCAAAGGAAAATCTCCTCTGCTCTGTATATTGATGTCTAGTGAGAATACCCAGTCGCTCTCACCTGGAACACTGCCAGAAATGCCTTCCTCCCTAGCTCATGTACAATGACAGACTGGTGCTAAAGAAGCAAACCCTCTAAATAATTTCCCTAGGATTAAGAGATCATGACAGATCTGTCATAGATAATTCTACACTGTTCAGCAAAATACTGTATATACTTCTACCACTGGATTTGGCTGTGAAATCTATACTGTTGGGGTAAGAAACGCAATATGTGCCAATGCCATGCATTAGATATTTGGAACTTTGAACTAGGGCTGTGGCCGTCGTGAAATGTTGACTGCTGGTTACTGTTATGCAAAAGAGTGCCGGTCTCACGGTAATTGACCGTTAATAAGCATAAACATGTTTAGCATCTCCAGGCCTCCACGCATACAAACCGCATACAAACGCTGATGATCTGAAAATTGTCTAGCAATGATCAACAACCAATGTCACGTTCTGACCTTAGTTCCTTTTTTATGTCTTTATTTTAGTTTGGTCAGAGCGTGAGTTGGGGTGGGCATTCTATGTTGTTTTTCTATGTTTTGTTCTGTTGTTCTATTTCTATGTGTTTGGCCTAGTATGGTTCTCAATCAGAGGCAGGTGTCAGTCGTTGTCTCTGATTGGGAGCCATATTTAGGTAGCATGTTTTCCTTTGTGTTTTGGTGGGTGGATGTTTCCTGTGTCTGTGTTTGCAACACACGGGACTGTTTCGATTTTCGTTTGTTAATTTACTTTGTTATTTTGTATTTTTGTAGTGTTCAGTTTGATATATTAAAATGGACACTTACCACGCTGCACATTGGTCCGATATCTCTTACTCCTCGTCAGAAGAAGAGGAAAGTCGTTACAACCAATTTGACAGAGCTTGAAGAATTTTGAAAATAATAATGGTGTGGAAAGCGCTTAGAGACTTGCCCAGAAAAACTCACAGCTGTAATAGCTGCCATAGGTACTTCTACAAAGTATTGACTCGCAGGTGTGAATACTTATGTAAATGAGATATTTTTGTGTTTTATTTTCAATAAATTTTCAATAATTTCTAAAACATGTTTTTACTTTGTCATTATGGGGTATTGTGTGTAGATGGGTGACAAAAACAATCTATTTGATACACTTTTTATTGAGGCTGTAGCACAACAAAATTTGGAATAAGTCAAAGGGTATGAATACTTTCTGAAGACACTGTATGGCAGTGTGTAGTGGGAGAGACTATGATGATGTCTTCGTTTAATATTGTAAGATAAGGAAATTGGTCATGACTCAGTCATTGTTTAGTAACTTACATTTTCAATGTGATTATAATATTTTCAGTTGGTCATATAGTATTAAATGAGTAATTTACACAGTATCCAAATTGATTGTTATACTATTGACAGGTTTAAAATGACATTATTATTGCTGCGATTAAATGAAGTATAGATAAAGATAACAGCATATTTATTTCGCTCGAATTTCACACTTTTGGTTAATTTGATGTTTGATTATCATCACAGGACCATCATACGAATTCTGTCTGGTTCTGTTCTACCAGGGGAAATTAGGTCCTCCAAACACTATTTGTGAAAAGGCGAAAATTGAGAAATCTGCTCTCCGGCAGGTAATTTCGCAATCCTTAAGCACAATTAATGGAAATCATTAGGTCTAATGAAATAGTGGAGCACTACTCTGCTCTTGCAAACGTTCCCACATTAGAGCTTGCCTCACAAGGTTAGCTATGTGACTTTGCTCTGAAGTTGGCTGTAGAGAACCTTCCTTTGAGATCCTCTGTCTGTCCAGGGGCAAGCAGTTTAATACTTTCTTACTCACAGCTAACAACAACACACAGTTGATTCAAGAACCACACAGGACAAACACCCAAACAACAGGGGTATATTTACACATAGTTGTCGACTATGTACTGTACAAAAGGTAATTCACTAATGAAGAATTACATATAAACAAAAAGTGTATATTATGATCCTTTTAATCCTACTTTGGAGAATGCAATGGTTTTGTACTGATAACTTTCACCACTGAAGTTCGTCAACATCTTCACTGAATTTTCTAAGATAGTTTTTTTTATGAACTATTAGCTAACTACTAGTTCATTACTTACACTGGCTAGTGGGAATGTCCATCCAAGCCTCCTGGATAAGCATTCATTTGAAAATCAAGTTATGTTTTCCCCCAATCAGCAAACTACACCTATTGACCAACAGCCTTTTTTTTATCCGCAAGGCAGTAAGATTTCCGATAAACATAATTGTGTGGATCCTGGAAGTAAGCAGATTCACGAGGCCAGCCCACTAATGGCGCAATTCCACTAGCACGAACTAGCCTGGTTGTTTCTTAGTTGTTTTCTATTTGCCATGGAACTGGAAACAGGGAGGTAGGGAGAGTCAATTTGAATATTACAGTCAGTTGCCCTGGGCACCCATTAATGTAAGGCCCTGGATAAGCACTTGTGAAGGTCGTCCCCCTCAATCATCTCTGCTGGTTCATGTCAGTCCATAAATCATGACTGAAGAGGCTGTGCAATGAACTTCTTAACCCATTTCCTTTATTGCTATTTAATTTAGTGAGTGCAAACAGGTCATGGGGAAATAATATCAGTCAATTATAAGTAAATATACAAAGAGGAACTGACATTTCTTGGCAATTAACCACTAAGTTGTAAACAGCTATGTTGACTATGACGTTACTTTAGCTAATATGGTGACAACGATGTAGGCTGTGTGTAGCGGTTATGATATGGTTTGGCATGGAAAGTTTTTTCCACCTGGTCACATACAGCTGATGTGTTGTGCATTGAAGTCCACAAGCGAAAGAAACAGGTGAGGAGGAGAGCGCATAGATTCGAGAAGGAATACAAAGTGGCTGCTATGAAAGTGAACTATTTCTGTTTGTAATAAAGGCCTTTTGTGGGGAAAAACTTAATCTGATTTGCTGGGACTGGCTCCCCAATGTGTGGGCCTGGCTCCCAAGTGGATGGACCTTTGCCCACCCATGGCTGCACCCCTGCCCAGTTGTGAATTCCATGGATTAGGGCCAAAAGTATTTACATTTACTGATTTCCTTATATGAACTGTAACTCTGTAAAATCTTTGAAATTGTAGCATGTTGCGTTTATATTTTTGTTCAGTATAGATATTTCAAAACTAAATGTAAAAATCAATGGAACACAACTGTCTTCTCATATTGATGACAGTGCAGGATGTTCCAAATAATCATCATCTGAGATGAATAAAGCACAATTACAATGTCACACTCTTAATAAGGCAGCTGCCTCAGAGCAACTGTGTGTTGATTCTGACTGTTTCACCACCACAACAAAACGCTGCCTGTTTTTTTATTTCACCTTTATTTAACCAGGTAGGCCAGTTGAGAACAAGTTCTCATTTACAACTGAGACCTGGCCAAGATAAAGCAAAGCAGTGTGACACAAACAACAACTGTCAACGTCGTGTGTATAGGTGGCAGGGAAGTCAGGCGCAGGAGAGTTAAACGAAGTGTAAATGGAGACTTTTAATAAATGTCCACATAACATGCTCCAAACACGAAAATATACATACATAAAATAAACATGGGTACGAGGACCCGTCGCGCACCTATACACCAAGAATCAACACTTGACATAAAACAATCTCTGACAAACAGAGGGTTAAATACACAACAGGTAATGAATGGGATTGACAACAGGTGTGTGGGAAGACAAGACAAAACCAATGGAAAATGAAAAATGGATCGATGATGGCTAGAAGGCCGGTGACGTCGACCGCCGAACACCGCCCGGACAAGGAGAGGCAACGACTTCGGCAGAAGTCGTGACAACAACACAGAGTTACACATGGAATAAACAAACATACAGTCAATAACACAATAGAAAAGTCAATATACAGTGTGTGCAAATGGCGTAAGGAGGTAAGGCAATAAATAGGCCATAGTAGTGAAGTAATTACAATTTAGCAAGTCAACACGAGTGATAGATGTGCAGATGATGATGTGCAAGTAGAAATACTGGAAATACTGGTGTGCAAAAGAGCAAAAAAAGTAAATAAAACAATATGGGATGAGGTAGGTAGTTGGATGGGCTATTTACAGACGGGCTGTGTACAGCTGCAGCGATCGGTAAGCTGCACAGATAGCTGATGCTTAAAGTTAGTGAGGGAGATATAAGTCTCCAACTTCAGCGATTTTTGCAATTCGTTCCAGTCATTGGCAGCAGAGAACTGGAAGGAAAGGAGGTCAAAGGAGGTGTTGGCTTTGGGGATAACCAGTGAAATAACTGCTGGAGTGCATGCTATGGGTGGGTGTTGTTATAGTGAACAGTGAGCTGAGAACGCAGAGCTTTACCTCGCAGAGACTTATAGATGACCTGGAGCCAGTGGGTCTGGCGACGAATATGTAGCGAGGGCCAGCTGACGAGAGCATACAGGTTGCAGTGGTGGGTAGTATATGGGGCTTTGGTGACAAAACGGATGGCACTGTGATAGACTGCATCCAGTTTGCTGAGTAGAGTGTTGGAGGCTATTTTGTAAATTACATCGCCGAAGTCGAGGATCAGTAGGATAGTCAGTTTACGAGGGTATGTTCGGCAGCGTGAGTGAAGGAGGCTTTGTTGCGAAATAGGATGCCGATTCTAGATTTAATTTTGGATTGGAGATGCTTAATATGAGTCTGGAAGGAGAGTTTACAGTCTAGCCAGACACGTAGGTATTGGTAGTTGTCCACATATTCTAAGTCAGAAACGTCCAGAGTAATGATGCTAGTCGGGCAGGCGGGTGCGGGCAGCAATCGGTTTAAGAGCATGCACTTCGTTTTACTAGCGTTTAAGAGCAGTTGGAGGCCACGGAAGGAGTGTGGTATGGCATTGAAGCTCGTTTTGAGGTTTGTTAACAGTGTCCAAAGAAGAGCCAGATGATCAAGGAATCAACCGCAGCAAGAGCGACATCATTGATATATACAAAGAAAAGAGCCGGCCCGAGAATTGAACCCTGTGGTACCCCCATAGAGACTGCCAGTGGTCCGGACAACAGGCCCTCCGATTTAACACCCTGAACTCTATCTGAGAAGTAGTTGGTGAACCAAGCAAGGCAGTCATTTGAGAAACCAAGGCTGTTGAGTCTGCCGATAAGAATACAGTGATTGACAGAGTCGAAAGCCTTGGCCAGGTCGATGAAGACGGCTGCACAGTACTGTCTTTTATCAATGGCGGTTATGATATTGTTTAGTACCTTGAGCGTGGCTGAGGTGCACCCGTGCCCAGGTCGGAAACCGGATTGCACAGCAGAGAAGGTACGGTGGGATTCAAAATGGTCAGTGATCTGTTTGTTAACTTGGCTTTCGAAGACTTTAGAAAGGCAGGGCAGGATGGATATAGGTCTGTAACAGTTTGGGTCTAGAGTGTCACCCCCTTTGAAGAGGGGGATGACCACGGCAGCTGTCTTCAGGGTGATAGAGAAACTTGTTATGCTCAAGTTCATAGGCGCCTGAGCAATGGAGGGAATGGAGCAGCTGCACCCCCACTTTCAAAATAGGGTGCAAACGTATGTTTTTGCACCACACTTTTTTTCAATGATTAGCAATGTTTTGAGCTAGTCTCTATTCAAATAGATAATCAATGTCCATTTTATATACAGTTGAAGTCGGAAGTTTACATACACCTTAGCCAAATACATTTAAACTCAGTTTTACACAATTCCTGACATTTAATCCGAGAAGAATTCCCTGTTTTAGGTCATTTAGGATCACCACTTTATTTTAAGAATGTGAAATGTCAGAACAATAGTAGAAAGAATGATTTATTTCAGCTTTTATTTCTTTCATCACATTCTCAGTTGGTTAGAAGTTTACATACACTCAATTAGTATTTGGTACCAATGCCTTTAAATTGTTTAACTTGGGTCAAACCTTTTGGGTAGCCTTCCACAAGCTTCCCACAATAAGTTGTGTGAATTTTGGCACATTCCTCCTGACAGAGCTGGTGTAACTGAGTAAGGTTTGTAGGCCTCCTTGCTCGCACACGCTTTTTCAGTTCTGCCCACAAATTTTCTATGAGATTGAGGTCAGGGCTTTGTGATGGCCACTCCAAAACCTTGACTTTGTTGTCCTTTTTGCCACAACTTTGGAAGTATGCTTGGGGTCATTGTCCACTTGGAAGACCCATTTGCGACCAAGCTATAACTTCCTGACTGATGTCTTGAGATGTTGCTTCAATATATCCACATAATTTTCCTACCTCATGATGCCATCTATTTTGTGAAGTGCACCAGTCCATCCTGCAGCAAAGCACCCCCACAACATGATGCTGCCAACCCCGTGCTTCACGGTTGGGATGGTGTTGTTCTTCGGCTTGCAAGCGTCCCCCTTTTCCCTCCAAACATAACGATGGTCATTATGGTATTTTTGTTTCATCAGACCAGAGGACATTTCTCCAAAAAGTACGATCTTTGTCCCCCTGTGCAGTTGCAAACTGTAGTCTGGCTTTTTTATGGCGGTTTTGGAGCAGTTGCTTCTTCCTTGCTGAGCGGCCTTTCAGGTTATGTCGATATAGGACTCGTTTTACTGTGGCTATAGATACTTTTGTACATGTTTCCTCCAGCATCTTCACAAGGTCCTTTGCTGTTGTTCTGGGATTGATTTGCACTTTTCACACACACAAGTACGTTCATCTCTAGGAGACAGAACGTGTCTCCTTCCAGAGCGGTATGGCAGCTGTGTGGTCCCATGGTGTTTATACTTGCGTACTATTGTTTGTACAGATGAACATGGTACCTTCAGGCGTTTGGAAATTGCTCCCAAGGATGAACCAGATTTGTGGAGGTCTGCAATTGTTTTTCTGAGGTCTTGGCTGATTTCTTTTGATTTTCCCATGATGTCAAGCAAAGAGGCACTGAGTTTGAAGTTAGGCCTTGAAATACATCCACAGGTACACCTCCAATTGACTCAAATGCTGTTAATCAGCCTATCAGAAGCTTCTAAAGCCATTACATAATTTTCTGGAATTTTCCAAGCTGTTTAAAGGCACAGTCAACTTAATGTATGTAAACGTCTGACCCACTGGAATTGTGATACAGTGAAATATAAGTGAAATAATCTGTTTGTTAACAATTGTAGGAAACATGACTTGTATCATGCACAAAGTAGATGTCCTAACCGACTTAACAAGAAATGTGTGGAGTGGTTGAAAAACTAGTTTTAATGACTTCAACCTAAGTGTATGTAAACTTCCGACTTCAACTGTACATCAGATCAATGCAAAGTGATGACAATGAGACAAGCCTGACTCAGTCACACAGGAGCTATTCCAATTGCTTTTGAGTAATAGACCTCTCGGGGTTAGATCCCAGTTTCCTATCCATGTGATGATCTCTGAAACAGACAAGTGTCAACAGAGCAGTGTTCATGGGGAAAGGAAGGGAAAGGAAGGGAAACCTAGTCGGTTGCACAACTGAATGCATTCAACCGAAATGTGTCTTTCACATTTAACCCAACCCCTCTGAATACGTTTTCATGTCCGGCATTTCATGCTAATCTAAAACATATTGCAAATACTATTACAATGTGCACTGGAATAATATATGAAAAATGCTGCCGCCTTATGCTGGTTTGAAATTGGGAACATTTGGAGCGATATCTAAATTGCTAAACCTGTAAAGCGGATTAATGTGGATTCACTTAGTGCCGTAATTTGAGGGTGAAGGAGCAATCCAGCAATTAGGTGCGGCTTATGACAGATAAACTCATGAGATCAGTGGCTAGAGCAGAGGCAGAGACCTCACTGAACCTTCTCCAATCAACTTTCAGCAGAGCTTGGCTTGCCTTTCCTTCCCTTGACATCCCTTCTAGAAAACAACCTGTCTTTAAGTCCTACAGCAATCTGCATCCCTACAGAGACTGGGCTGGGGTGCTGTAGAGCCAAGAACAGCCGAGTGGTCCTGTCAGAGTATATCATCTTATCTTTTGCCTGTATGGAGGGAGCATAGGTGGCTTGCACCTGGGTCTTCAATCTAATCTAAAGTGAAACAGTGTAGAGATGTTTCTTGTCAGGGCTGTATCTAATAGAAAACGCTCACAACCAAATCATATCTAATTTCTGTATGTGTCTAATATATATGTTAGTACAGATAACACTTAGCATAACATAAGCAAAGCATCTTTAAAAAAAGATAAAGTGACAGTAGTAGTAAGGGGAAAACCAAGAGTCATGGTCTGAGGACATCCGGACACCCTACGGCAGGGGTATACAAATCCCAGCCTGGAGGGCCGCAGTACTGCTGGTTCTCTATTCTAACTGGTTAATTGCATTCAACTGGTGTCCCAGGTTTAAATTAGTCCCTGATTATAGGGCTGGAATTAAATCCAGCAATGGAACTGGCTTCATGGGGCAGATTTGAATAGCCCTGCCCGGCAGGGATTCAGATATTTTTTGATAGAATGTGTAGAATAACATTTTTACAATTTTCCCTCTAGGATAATGCCAAGAGAGCTCTTGGCTTGACAGTGTCAGTGGAAATTGTGGATGGTAGTAGATCAATGAACATCTTAGGAGCTGGCAGGCATCATGCATCATATGGGCCACAGGCTTCAGAGACCTATTTATAGTATAGGTTGGAATATCTCTGGCATTTGGTTAGATTTATCAGTTATCGTTACCTCTCTCCTTTGGGGTTCAATGAAACTCTATGTCGGTGTATAACAACTAACAACCAGTCTTGCTTTTCAAATGTCTGTTGAGGGAATAAAGTTCTCCCAACAATCAATTGAAGATATATATAAATACACGTTTTTATATAAATAAAATAATATACTGTATATCTTATACACTAGAGATTTAACCTGACAGTCGTGCTCATTAAAGCATTGTAGTCCATCACCTATGTTGTGTCTTTGACTATGCCAGATTAATTGCTATGACATGCTATTTTATAAAATAATTTCTCCGTAATTAATATTACCTGATTGAACTAATCATGTAAATGTTAATTAACTAGAGAGGGACACCACAAAATAATATTTATAGAGCTGTTATCTTCCGAATAAACTCTTAAAGATTTAGTAATATCTTACATCCATAGCAGTCACATTAATCGTCATTTTATTCAGTCTCATCTGAAAGTGGTAAATCCTTTGTTATCTGCAAGAATCCTGGCTAACAAGTTGAATCAGCAATACAAAATTGCGTTTAATTATTTATTTACTAAATACCTAACTAATCACACAGAATCACACATACACAATGAAATCATAACTTAATCACAAATTACGTCATACAGAAAAACGTCCCTAGCGGGCGGAATAGATATGACAGCTTGTTACACAAAGAAAAGGGGCGGGATTTTAGTGAAAGAGCGGGAGACTGGAACAGGGCCGAAGCTGTGCTATCGTAAATACAGTATCTTATGCATTCTAAATTACCGCCCATTTGAAAAGGAAAATGCAATAAATATTTACTCTGAGCTGCGCTTCAGTAGGCTGGTGGTAGATGGAAGACCGTATCGCCAACCCGAGTCCTCTGTCCTTTGAAGAATGTCTCTGGTGATCACTGGATACGTTGGAGTAACGTCGTGTGTAGTAGACGGGATACTCGGACTGTCCTTCCTAACCTGCGTTTGTAGCAGCTGTTGCTAACTCAACGGCTAGGAGATATCACTTCTGTAGTGAATACGAGTTCAAAGTTCATACCATTCACAATCAAAGTCCATGCTCATGTTGGCTTAGTTCTGTAGTTATTGTCTGAACCATTCTGACATCGGATCGTCATCCTAAATGTCCCGGAACAGCAAGTTATATTCTTGTCAATGGCTTTTATAGTGGAGGGAGAGGGGTGTGTCTGAAAAGTTTATAACCCCTGCCTCTTCACAGGGGCGGGCCACTGTGAGCAGAGGAAAACTTATGAAAGCCCAGATCTCTCATTTGGAAGCTAAAATTACATTTCACCTCTTCACAAATAATGTCATATTCAAACATTTGAATTAAACAACAATTCCATGTGAATCCGATACCTATGACGTTTAGACTTTCCACAGTAGAGTTTCTGTCATTCTATCATTGATGAGAATGTGTCAGAGGGCAACCGAACTGACATAATATACCTTAAGTACCACCGCATATGTTCAGTTGGTCGGATTACCAGAATATAGTTCATTCCCCCCCCACTTTCTGATGTCCCCAGAATCTCTATGTTAACCAAGGGGTTTTCTTATGTCACATCAGTAGGGAAGAGAAAAAGGGGGAAAGAGGTATTTATGACTGTCATAAACCTACCCCCACTGCCAACGTCATGACACCTATGATATTAATAAGAGACTTAGCTTTGTAAAAGTGCATACACAGCGGTCGCCTCACAGTGCCTACCAAATGTGAAAGGTCATGAATAAGTTAGTGAGAAAAACAATCGCTATGGCTAATTATCGTTGCGTGCCAGAGCCTCGCTATACGCTGGGAATTACTTTGTAGTCCTTGTTGTGAATGGGGACACGGTGCTGCAATCATGCAATGAGAGCTAGTAATAAAAAACGAACTATCACAAGCAATAAGTACCCCAACACATAGATGACTGAACTGTAGCATTATTTGCCTGGACTTGTGGCTCAACCCAGTCTGAAAAACAAGGCTGTGTGTGTCTGGCGTCGCAGTTTACAGACGAATGGACTTTCTTCCTTAGTGTCACAACAGTCAGATACATGAACACATCTCCAAGGCCTTTCCTTTGTACTCTCCATTCTTCTCATCCACGCTCCAACTGCATGCCTCAAACTTAATACATCTATACTTGTATCCAGTGAGAGTACTGCTCAATCTTAAAATCCCATATGTTTTAAACAATGTGTCCCTGTGGTAAAGGAAGTGCTTATCGCTGTTGTTTCTTCCTCATTCGGCTTTGTTTTGCCTCAAAGTGTGTAAGGACACCTTCCCTCTCATTATCCGTAGAATAATAGTCCGCCTGCTGATAAGTGAAAAGCATGGCCTTGTGGGAGCTGGATACTAAGCATAATCTGCAGGAGCTTTGTAATGATCTTCATGGGGACTATAAAGCACCAGGTCTTAATTTACCTCAACGTTTTGTATAGCTGTACTGTGGCTAGTAGTAGGCGGTGCAAAGGAATCTAACCAGCACTCTCAAAGGATTTGTTCTATGGGCCACATAAAGCGCCTTCAGAAAGTATTCATACCCCTTGACTTATTCCACATTTTGTTGTGTTACAGGCTGAATTCAAAATGGATTACATAAAAAAATGTAGCGCCAATCTCCACACAATACCCCATAATGACAAAGTGAAAACATGTTTTTAGAAATGTTTGCAAATGTATTGAAAATGAAATACAGAAATATCAAATTTACATAAGTATTCACACCCCTGAGTCATTACATGTTCAAATCACCTTTGGCAGCGATTACAGCTGTGAGTCTTTCTGGGTAAGTCTCTAAGAGCTTTGCACACCTGGATTGTACAATATTTGCACCTTATTCTTTAAAAAGTTCTTCAAGCTCTGTCAAGTTGATCATTGCTAGACAGCTAGACATTATTGCTAGACATTTTTAAGTCTTGCCATATATTTTCAAGCTGATTTAAGTCAAAACTGTAACTACGCCACCCAGGAACATTCAACGTCGTCTTCTCTAGTAAGCAACTCCAATGTATATTTGGGCTTGTGTTTTAAGTTATTGTTCTACTAAAAGGTGAATTTGTCTCCCAGTGTCTGTTGGAAAGCATACTGAACCAGATTTTTGTCTCGGATCCATCCTCAGATCTCCTATCCCAGCCATTAAACTCTAACTGTCACGGTTGGCCTCATGGTGAAACTCCTGAGTGGTTTCCTTCCTCTCCAGCAACTAAGTTAGGAAGGATGCCTGTATTGTTGCAGTGACTGGGTGTATTGATACACCATCCAAAGTGTAATTTAATAACTTCACCATGCTCAAAGTGGTATTCAATGTCTGCTTTTTTATTTTTACCCATATACCAATAGGGGCCCTTCTTAGCGAGGCATTGGTGAATTAAATCAAAGTTTATTCGTCACGTGCGCTGAATACAACAGACCTTACAGTGACATGCTTACTTACAAGCCCTAACCAACAGTGCAATTTTTAAGTAAAAAATAGGTATTAGGTAAACAATAGATAAGTAAAGAAATGTTAAAAAAAAAAAGGAAAAAAAAGTAAAATGACAGTGAAAATAACAGTAGCGAGGCTATATACAGGTGGTACCGGGTACAGAGTCAATGTGTGGGGGCACCGGTTAGTCGGGCTAATTGAGATAATAAGTACATGTAGGTATAGTTAAAGTGACTATGCATAGAATATAAACAGAGAGTAGCAACAGCGTAAAAGAGGGGTTGGTGGGAAGGGGGGGGGGGGGACGGACACAATACACAATGCTCCTTTGTCTTGATTACGTTGAGGGATAGATTGTTATTCTGGCACCATGCGGCCAGGTCTCTGACCTCCTCCCTAAAGGCTGTCTCATCGTTGTCGGTGATCATTCCAATCAATCAAATTTATTCATAAAGCCCTTACATCAGCTGATGTCACAAAGTGCTGTACAGAAAACCAGCCTAAAACCCCAAACAGCAAGCAATGCAGGTGTAGAAGCACGGTGGCTAGGAAAAACTCCCTAGAAAGGCGGAACCTAGGAAGAAACCTAGAGAGGAACCAGGCTATGAGGGGTGGCCAGTCCTCTTCTGCCTGTTCTGTGTGGAGATTATAACAGAACATGGCCAAGATGTTCAAATGTTCATAGATGACCAGCACGGTCAAATAATAATAATTACAGTGGTTGTAGAGGGTGCAACAGGTCAGCACCTCAGGAGTAAATGTCAGTTGGCTTTCAGAGTATCTCTACCGCTCCTGCTGTCTCTAGAAAGTTGAAAACAGCAGGTCTGGGACATGGTAACACCTCCGGTGAACAGGTCAGGGTTCCATAGCCGCAGGCAGAACAGTTGAAACTGGAGCAGCAGCACGACCAGGTGGACTGGGGACAGCAAGGAGTCAGAGAGAGAGAGAGAGAAAGAGAGAGAGAGAGCAAGACAAATTGGAGTGAGTCTAGGATTTCTTGGATAATGGTGTTAATGTAGGCCATACCAGCCTTTCAAAACACTTCATGGCTACAGACTTGAGTGCTACGGGTATGTAGTCATTTAGGCAGGTTACCTTAGTGCTCTTGGGCACAGGGTCTATGGTGGTCTGCTTGACGCATGTTGGTATTACAGACTCAGACCTGCCAGTTGGTCAGCACATGCCCGGAGCACACGTCCTGGTAATCCGTATGGCCCAGCGGCCTTGTGAATGTTGACCTGTTTAAAGGTCTTACCCACTTCGGCTAAGGAGAGCGTGATCACACAGTTGTCCGGATCAGCTGATGCTCTCATGCATGCCTCAGTGTTGCTTGCCTTGAAGCGAGCATAGAAGTGATTTAGCTCGTCTGGTAGGCTCGTGTCACTGGGCAGCTTGTGGCTGTGCTTCCATTTGTAGTCTGCAGGCCCTGACACATCTGACGAGCGTCGGTGTAGTACGATTCAATCTTAGCCCTGTACTGGCGCTTTGCTGTTTGATGGTTCGTCAGAGGGCAAAGCAGGATTTCTTCTAAGTTTCCGGGTTTGAGTCCCGCACCTTGAAAGCGTCAGTTCTACCCATTAGCTCAGTGCAAATGTTGCCTGTAATCCATGGCTTCTGGTTGGGGTATGTACGAACAGTCACTATGGGGACATCCTCGATGCACTTATTGATAAAGCCAGTGACTGATGTGGTGTACTCCTCAATGCCATTGGAAGAATCCCGGAACATATTCCAGTCTGTGATAGCAAAACAGTCCTGTAGTTTAGCATCTGCTTCATTTGACCACTTTTTTATAGGCACTGGTGCTTCTTGCTTTAATTTTTGCTTGTAAAGCAGGAATCAGGCGGATAGAGTTAGGGTCAGATTTGCCAAATGGAGGGCAAGGGAGAGCTTTGTACACGTCTCTATGTGTGGAGTAAAGGTGATCTAGAATTTTTTTCACTCTGGTTGCGCATTTAACATGCTGATAGAAATTAGGTAAAACTGATTTAAGTTTCCCTGCATTAAAGTCCCCGTCCACTAGGAGCGCCACCTCTGGGTGAGCGGTTTCCTGTTTGCTTATTTCCTTATACAGCTGACTGAGTGCAGCATCAGTCTGGTGGTAAATAAACAGCCACGAAAAAAAGAGAACTCTCTTGGCAAATAGTGTGGTCTACAGCTAATCATGAGATACTCTACTTCAGGCGAGCAAAATCTAGAGACTTCCTTAGATTTCGTGCACCAGCTGTTGCTTACAAATATACACAGACCCCCCCCCCCCCCCCCCCTCGTCTTACTGGAGTGTGTTGTTCTATCTAGCTGGTGCAGCATATATCCTGCCAGCTGAATGTTTTCCATGTCGTCATTCAGCCACGATTCGGTGAAACATAAGATATTACAGTTTTTGATGTCCCGTTGGTAAGATATTCGTGATCGTACCTCGTCTAATTTATTGTCCAATGATTGTACGGTAGCAAGTAATATTGATGGTAAGGGCAGATTTCCCACTCGCCGTCTGCGGATCCTTACGAGGCACCCCGTACCGTGTCCTCTATACCTGCGTCTCTTTCTCTTGCCAATAACAGGGATTTTGGCCTTGTCGGGTGTCTGAAGTACATCCTGTGCATCCTGCTTGTTGAAGAAAAAATCTTTGTCTAATCCGAGGTGTGTGATCGCTGTCCTGACATCCAGAAGCTCTTTTTTTGCCCGTAAGATACGGTGGCAGAAACACAATGTACAAAATAAGTTACAAATAACGTGGAAAAAAAACACATAGTAGCACAATTGATTAGGCGCCTGTAAAATGGCTGCCATTTCTTCCTTTGTGTTTGAAATTCACTGCTCTACTGAGGGACCTTCCAGATAATTTTATTTGTAGTTATTCAAAAATCGATGAGTGAGTCCATGCAACTTATGTGATTTGGAAGAAATGTTTTAGTCCTGAACTTATTTAAGCTTGCCATAACAAAGGGGTTGAATATTTATTGACTCAAGACATTTCAGCTTTTAATTTTTTATTAATTTGTTAAAATTGTGAAAAACATCATTACACTTTGACATTATGGGCTATTGTGGGTAGGCCAGTGAGAAGAAAATCTAAATCTGTTCCATTTGAAATTCGGGCTATAACACAACACAATGTGGAAAAAGTCAAGGGGTGTGAATACTTTCTGAAGGCACTATACATACAGCAAAGTCATTATAACATTCCTTATAGCCAGATGTATAATCATCACATACAAGAGTGATGGACAAACAATTCAATTTGAGGATTATCCAGTTTGATTTTATTATTAAAATATTAGAAAATAGATTACAAATTCAATTCTGAGCCCAGAGGTGAAATTCCCATGACTCTTATGATAGGTTTATGTACTTCTTTCTATACAGTATGCATATTTCCCTCAGTAGTCCTGGGTAATACCAGGAGCATTAACACTCAATTGTTATGCCAATGGAGTTTAATAGCATGGCTTAACTGCAATACTCAATTAAAAATAGCCGTTTTTCAGGTAACCCAGTTTCTTAAGGTTAGTGTAGAGCTCGGCAGAAAAAGTTAAAATGCTATGGATCAGATATAAAATATAGTATGCTGGCGTGATGCAATTCCAAAATATTCCTGGATTTCTTTTGACAAGGGTGTCAGTAAAATGGAAACAGTGTTGGCAGTGTAGCACGACTATCTCTTTGGTAACACATAATGAACTCAACCTATGGGCAGGCCTGGAGACAGTGAATGCCTTCAATGGGGTCCTCTCTCTGATGCTAAATTCTGAGCTTTGGTGAAAGACTTGGTAAGACATGGGAAGGAGTGTATTTCATTAGAAATGTGTTTGAAACATTGCAGAGCTCACCCTGGTATAGTAATTGTAACATCCAACACAACGCAAGGGATGTTGTTGTGCAGAGGAAAGATTCAGCTGTGAAGAATAAACGACGGCAGTCGATCACGTTATTGTCAGGGATAAAGCCAGGGCCAAAATCAACCCCACATGCAGAGAGGGACCCATCGAGCTCCGAACACTTGATAAGTAGGTGTTTTTTAAATTCTTTTTCAACTTGATAGAGTAGCCCAGTCCAATCAACAGAGCACAGAACAAAACCAAGCACAGGTAAATCCACCACTGGACGCCTCATTGAGGTTGAGATTTCAAACTTTGTGATGAGGTCCAGAGTTTCAACTGTCACGTCAGCACTTTGCACTGGACTAATCAGCACAAACTGCTTTGTTAACAGCTGTCTTGGGAGGTGCAACGCTCAACTCTTATTTCATTGACCTCTGATTGTGAGGTTTAATTAACTCTGCAATCCTGACGGGTGTCTCCAAAGAGTTCTTCCAATTTTTATGTGGGGAGTTCTTGACAGACAGATTCACTTGAACCTAATTGGTTTTGGCACGATTGCCTATTAGCGATCATCTGATTGGCATCAGATAACAAAGTTACTTAGTCTTGAGAGTGATTCGGATCTATCTCTGGGCCTAAAATACGTCTTCACATGACAAGTCATACTGCTGCTCAATTTCAAAATGCATTGTTACGTCCTCTGAGGCACATTTCAATCACTTTGTGGTTGATGGCCTATGTGAAGGAGTCTTTAACCTATACTGGATGTAGGGTCAGGCTATAATCTAACATTTACAGATGCATTGTCCTACTTTGTATCTTTTGAGGAGACCGACATTCTTACAGACACTGATATGGACGGTGTACAAGTGGAGGTAGACAAAATGCGTCGCCCTACCTGAGTTTTCTAGCAAATAAGCTGGGTAAAAACCTTTTGTGTTTGTCCAAATCCCTGTCCAAATCCCTGTCTTTGGGTATCTTGAAATGCACTTCAATTAAAATGTTCATTATTGATTAAAATATGATTTTGTTTGGGTACGGTTGGCTTTTATGCACAAATAAACCCATCACTCACTGAACTCCCACGAGTGCTCCTGCTGTCTTTTCTGCTAACTGACACTTTGTAAATGATCACTCAGCATCATAATTACCTAAATCCTGAAAGCGGTTCACTAACGAGACAAATAACTTTTTGAAACTTTGATTCATAGCAACTGTCCCTCAAACCACGCAGGGGACATAATAAAGTAAGGAAGCAGTTTAAAAGTTGGGATGTTCTGGTAGAAGGACGTGTCTGACAGAATCTGTCTGTAGGATGGCCGTCCGTAAAGCAGAGCGGAGTGAGCGGACCTCCCTGGAGGCTGCCGCTATCTGCTGTCCAACGAGGTCTACTGAGAGGATAAGGCAACACTGCCTGGTGATGCCTCCCTGCACGCCTCCCCCGGGATGCCCTGTGAACAGCCCGTCACAAGTACTGGGCACACAGGCTCCAACTCACACATTTCTCGCTTTCATTTACACCTTTAATATGCATACATTCCATCGTTTTCACAAGATGTCGTGTTCTCTCTTTTGGCTATTTTCAGAAAGTTGACACCTCTATAGCTCACCACCTGGCTGGCATCAGCCATTATATTTTGGTGTGATGATGAGAAAACTCTACCATGGAAACCGAAAAACAGGGTGCATCATTTAATTTTCATTCACCCTTGTTTCCCTGTCTACAAATGGTTTTGCTAGAATATGTGTCTGTTATAGTATGTCTTTGACACTAAACCATAGATTTCACTGGCACGCACAGTAATGATTGATTCAGGTGTACTGTTGAAATTGTGCTTTAGCTGGGTAAAACAACAACATAAATCTAACTCCCAAGCGATCAGACCTTGCCTCCAGTATATGACCAGTGAATTGCTTAATAAGGAAAGATGTGAAAACTACCAGATGCCCTAGTAACAGTCCCAAACCCCCATCATATCCACAGCTAGGGCCCAATTAGGGCATCTTTAGTGACAGGTCCTGCATTACTGGGCTCCACAGAGGAAAAAGAGATCTCCTGGACTGTGTTTATCTCCATTGTCAATTCTTTCTTCCCTGACACCCTTCAAAATAGCCTTTGATGGTCTATTAATAAGAGCCAAAACAACATAAGCTGCCTGGCCAATACATGTTCAATTAGGATTAACCAGAGGAATAATTTATGGGAGTTTGGAGTTCATATCTGAGTGAAGCTTGTCAAACTGCACAAACTTCCATAAGGCTTTTAGGGGTTCAAATTTGCAATTAACTCAAGCGACAGCGAGGAGAACAATGCACCTACCCAGGTCAGCCTCCCCCTAAAGCTTTTCCATTATTTTAACAAGCAAAACAGCATATTGTGTTAATAGATTTTTTTCCCAGTCCTCTGGAGCTTGAGTTTCCTGTTGTCAGTCTTCCTGATTATAAATGGAAGACAATTTGAATTAGAGACACTACATTAGTATTCACAATATGTTCCCCAGTAAAACAATGTCTATTCCCCACAATGTCGCACCTTCGACTCACCCCTTACCTCATCTTAAATGTTCACAATACAGCCTTTAATTCCCAAATGACTCTCCCTGTTTATAAGATACAACGTCTGTAATAGTAACACAACTTTGTGTAATCTTGTTGTGAACATTTGGGACCTGTTAGTCCTAACATATGATAAGAACATTTGGTTTGGTCAACAAATTGTGTATAAACATACTGTGTGGAAACTTTGTATCTAAAATTGTATTTTTACAATTTTCATTTTGTATGTTGTCAGCAGAGTTTCTCTGTATGTCGTTATTCATACAATGACTCATCTATAGTTTACCTAGCTTCATACTGGAAACCAACCCACTGTCAAATACAATTAGATCACCATAATTCCTTTGAATTAATAAAAGACTTCCGGAGAAGCCTTTGACACTAGCATTTCTTACTGTGATGAAACGTTGTGTCTATCGCTCCACTTGTTGTTGAAGCAGATAAGAGGTTTGGAGAGGGGAGAAGATCAATCTGAGTGGCATAAACTGGCTCCCAATGTTGGGAAGATGCCTGGTACTGAACCATGATTCATCAGAACACAATGCTGCGTTTAGTTGAGGGACAAAGCAGTCCAGTGGGCCTTCAGGAAGCCTGCATGCAACTGCGTCACCTGCAATGCTCCTGCCTCATCCTTCACAAGACAACATTCAACAACATGTGTCCTGGTGATGAATCTTTGCAGCACACAAGCAAATAAAAAGGGCCATGATAAATCTTCCTTTTTGGAAGTTGGTGAAGTGAGGTTGGTCTGTACTTTGTGCTCAAAGTCACTGTTGTTTTACTGTAGTTACATCTGCTGGAATTACAGGATACTGCGGTTTATTGCAATTCCACAGTTGCCTTCAGCTGCTGCCTACCAGTCAAAGCTCAAGACCCCCACTGTCAGCCAAAGGCTCCTCCCACGGTGGAACACATTTCACAGTGGGGCCGAGCAGAGTCCACCTCAACTCATATTATCTGCGAAAATCCAGTTAACAGCTAAAAAAAACCTCTGAGCTTGTACATGATCTGCAGTTTAAAAAAGCTATTTGCTCCCAAGCCCACACTCAAAACAAAACCTGCTGTAAATTGTGTCCGGCTCTCGACTCCTCTCTACTCAACTACAAATTCCAGACAACAGACATTGGAAGAAACTGGCTGAATGCTAATTTTGCTGCCACTGTTAAATTTGCTATTTGCTAACAGAGAGAATTGGCCCTCTATTTACCATTAAGAGAGGTATCAGTGATCTCTGTTTGCCCATACAACAATTAATTGATTGGTACTGACTGGAGCCTGGAGGTTCCATTAGGTCCATCTGTTTTCCTATCTAAATGAAAAGTAACAGAAAGATGGAGGTTAACGGGAGGTTGGTACATCCTCATACATTAGATGAGAAGCTGCTGTCTAGAGTTAAATGAGCCTAGACTGCTCACAGGTTTTCAAATGGGACTTTTAGCAGATCCGTTCCGACTACTTCAATCAGGTAAAGGTGTTGTTTTCCTGTCTCAATAGGCAGATTTGTACATTCACATCCCTTTTGTTGATATGATGGTATACTGTAACATGCCCGTTGATTGAAGTAAGGGATATATGCAGCGGAATTCCTTCACAAACCAACAGGTTGTGTTCGTCAAATTGGTGTCTGCTGCAACAATAAGGTGGAAAACAACATTGCCGGTCGAGGTGCAAGTCAATCCAGCAGATAAGTGAGTAAAACAAACAAAGCAAATGTTTTCCTGCCTACCTCATCTGAGATGCAAAACCTGCCTCTGAAATTGCATAAAGAATCAATGTCGTACTACACAACTGTATCCTTCATAACAACCCTGCATATTGAACACTCCACCCACCAATATTTCAAGCACTTAAAGCAGCTTGGAGGTTGTAAACAGATGTTCACATTATTCTCAGATTAACACAGACTGGTTCCAAAAGGGCTCAGGTCCCACCTTTCTGCAGTATCTCAACTAAAGCGAAATAGTCTCAGTTCTTCGGCCACACAGCGTTTGTAAGTTATATTCTTCGAGACTAGATACAATGTAACTTAAAGCAGGAAAACTTTCAGACGCATGAACAACTGAATTGATCCACTGATTCAAAATTGACATATATTATTTAAAAGTTCTGGTTGTCATGTTGTCTGGTAACCTTTGTGTTAACTTGGCGCAGTCTTAAGCAATGACAACATTCTCAACTGTTGGTCTCACCATTGTGCACATGAGATGAACGTTGTTACCTGGTTCCATCGAATGCCACCTGGCTGAGTTCCCTGGGGACAGTGAACAGAGGGGCTTTTAATACTTGAGCAATTTGCTGAGAGCACAGTCAATTGAAAAATGATTATGTCCCAGCATCTGCAACTTGCTGTCACCATTCAAACAGCGTTACAGCAGCTGGCACGAGGACGCCTTGTTTTACAGCTGTGCTTGGAACTCAGAAAGCATTGCTGTCTTATTTGGGGCATTTGATGAACAAAATACATCTGTAGTCCTCAGAAAATTAACCAGCATATTTGATTACACAATAATCAGCCCTGCATGTTGTAGACATTACGTATGAGTTTTTGTTTTTTGGTGAGACAAAGTCCTTCTGGTGCCTATACAAATATTAAGCACAAATACATTCAAGGTAATGCGATGATGGTGGGGCAAATTTCCCAATGGGCACAGACGCCATTTCAACATCTATTCCACGTTGGTTCAACGTAATTTCATTGAAATTTCATTGAAATTACATGGAAACAACATTGATTCAACTAGTGTGTGCCCAGTGGGTTAGTTCACCTAAGCAAGGTCACCCTTTCCACCAGTCAAAGGGGAGGGAGTGTTCACACGTCTCCTAGGGACATTTCAAACTGCATTTTTGTTTAAAATACAACACAGAGTGGACAACAAAACAGGATCCGGAGGACATCTCTCATTTCCTTCCTAATAGTAGGATGAAAGCCCAACGTACCAGCATTATAGGGCAAGCATTGAGATCTGCTTTAAATGTCAAGAATATTCCGTTTGAAATGGTTTGGAGATGGTTTGGATGCTTTTGTATCTTCTAATTGAAGGACTTGTATTGCTCCCCTAAGGCTGTCCTTCCACTACAGCTTAGTCATTGTGAGTGACAGGGAAATTATTACACAGTATATAAGACCCTTTTATCAAGAGAACAATTGCCTGCCGAAGAAATAACTTATTTCATGGGAGGAAAGTCTCATGTGATCTCACTTCCATCATTGAACTTAAACTTGAAGAGATGTAACTCCTGAGCCCTCTGTCGCCCTTTTTTCATGGCACCTGCAGCTGGGGCCCTGAAATTACTCCTATGTCTTTAGCAGCTCAGGAAGTCTATTCTGCGTGAGCACAGCAATCAAGAGCAGAGTCATTTACATCCCAGGGTTCTCTATCAATCAACAATTCTACCTGATTACTATTGTGTTTTTTTGCATTGCATTTCAATGTGTTCTATTGTGGAGTCTGCAGCAACGGAAAATAATTTGACACAATTCTGAAGATTTCTATGGGTGTCTGCATGTAGCTGATTCTCATGTCATTTCAGTTTAAGTTGCACCAAGTGTCTTTGTATTGGAGATCATGACAGTGTTCTGTTCAAGTCATCAGGACACTGACACATCATAATGGTATGACAATGGGGCTGCTTTTGCTTAAATAAGATCTACTCAAATCACTATTACTTTTCCCAGGTCTCCACAAAGCAGGCCTTGAACATTGGTTTTGAGTTGTGAATAACAAATGTTCATATTTGTATTTTAGACAGGTGGAAATAAAGGATCAATCTGAATTCTGGTGTCAGAATAATGATTATATAACGCATTTCTCTGTCATGCGTCATACTTCAGGACAGGAGTGGTAAATTAAAACCCATCAAGCATTGCAGCAATATGACAGACAACCACCTCTTGAAGAGCTTAAGTGCTCAATGCAATATGTATGGGAAATATTTGCCACCAGAAGAACATGATGAGCTTTTAAGCAATGGAAAGACTGAGAAAGTGTTAGTGGTTTATGAAATTAATTTTATAACTGAATACATTATTATCTTTATAGGGGGCGGATGTGGGGATGAATCCTTAACTGACATCCTCATGTCCTCCATCCGCCAGAATGTCACTCTGGCATAAGAACAAAGGGAGCCATGTACTAAGTGTTGACCTCTCTCAGTAACAACATGTACTAAGTGTTGACCTCTCTCAGTAACAACATGTACTACGCGTTGACCTCTCTCAGTAACAACATGTACTGTGTGTTGACCTCTCTCAGTAACACCATGTACTAAGTGTTGACCTCTCTCAGTAACAACATGTACTAAGTGTTGACCTCTCTCAGTAACAACATGTACTCGGTGTTGACCTCTCTCAGTAACAACATGTACTAGGTGTTGACCTATCTCAGTAACAACATGTACTCGGTGTTGACCTCTCTCAGTAACAACATGTACTAAGTGTTGGCCTCTCTCAGTAACAACATGTACTAAGTGTTGACCTCTCTCAGTAACAACATGTACTAAGTGTTGACCTCTCTCAGTAACAACATGTACTAAGTGTTGACCTCTCTCAGTAACACCATGTACTAAGTGTTGACCTCTCTCAGTAACAACATGTACTAAGTGTTGACCTCTCTCAGTAACAACATGTACTCGATGTTGACCTATCTCAGTAACAACATGTACTCGGTGTTGACCTCTCTCAGTAACAACATGTACTAAGTGTTGGCCTCTCTCAGTAACAACATGTACTAAGTGTTGACCTCTCTCAGTAACACCATGTACTAAGTGTTGCCCTCTCTCAGTAACAACATGTACTAAGTGTTGACCTCTCTCAGTAACAACATGTACTAAGTGTTGACTTCTCTCAGTAACAACATGTACTAAGTGGTGACCTCTCTCAGTAACAACATGTACTAAGTGGTGATCTCTCTCAGTAACATCATGTTCCCCGACCACAACAACTCTCTCGTCAACCTGTACAAAAGAATGGACAAATACAGATCTAATTTCTCTGTAATACATTATTATTCTGTAAAACACATTTCCTTAATGTTTCCAGGAACATGACAATATCTCCAACCCTGAGAGAAAGGCATAGACAGCACTTTGTAATTTTACAGATGGTTCAATAGCCTTGTAACAGAGGGGATTAGTGGTGTTAAAATGCATCCATATTAACATTCTGGCTTCTGTACATCCTTCTTTGAGGCATAGAATCTATTTTCTATTCTGTAGCTTTCTCACAGGCACAGCACAACATACTTGTTAATGCATTATCCTGCCAACAACAATAACATGCAAGGTGGGAACATTATACACCAGGCCAACAGCCTATATTCTTGTGCTGACACACTGCCTCTTAACAACTTCTAGGTACTAAACCTCTTTTTACACCTAGTTAGTACTGGACCATTTGGATTCGACATCGATTGGGCAATAGTTGCTGCATTATCAAACTATATTCAGCTAAAATTATAATAATTAAATACAGTGTACAATTTTCTAAATACATATTTTTTAAGAAATATGTTTCATGAAATGCAAGATGCATTTTCATACTGAAAAAAAGTTATGCACTTTTATTTATTTTTATTTCACCTTTATTGAACCTTTAGACAGGTGGAAATAACAAAACAAAGGAGATGATTGTGGACTTCAGGAAACAGCAGAGGGAGCACCCCCCTATCCACATCGACGGGACAGTAGTGGAGAAGGTGGAAAGTTTTAAGGACAAACTGAATTGGTCCACCCACACAGACAGCGTGGTGAAGAAGGCGCAGCAGCGCTTCTTCAACCTCAGGAGGCTGAAGAAATTCGGCTTGTCACCAAAAACACACAAACTTTTACAGATGCACAATCGAGAGCATCCTGTCGGGATGTATCACCGCCTGGTACGGCAACTGCTCCGCCCATAACCGTAAGGCTCTCCAGAGGGTAGTGAGGTCTGCACAACGCATCACCGGGGACACACTACCTGCCCTCCAGGACACCTACATCACCCGATGTCACAGGAAGGCCATAAAGATCATCAAGGACAACATCCACCCGAGCCACTGCCTTTTCACCCCGCTATCATCCAGAAGGCGAGGTCAGTACAGGTGCATCAAAGCGGGGACCGAGAGACTGAAAAAAAGCTTCTATCTCAAGACCATCAGACTGTTAAATAGCCATCACTAACATTGAGTGGCTGCTGCCAACATACTGACTCAACTCTAGCTACTTTAATAATGGAAAAATTTATGTAATAAATGTATCACTAGCCACATTAAACAATGCCACTTTATATAATATTTACATACCCTACATTACTCATCTCATATGTATATACTGTACTCTATACCATCTACTGCATCTTGCCTATGTCGTTCGGCCATCACTCATTCATATATTTTTATGTGCATATTCTTATTCATTCCTTTACACTTGTGTGTATAAGGTAGTTGTTGTGAAATTGTTAGGTTAGATTACTTGTTAGATATTACTGCATGGTCGGAACTAGAAGCTCAAGCATTTCACTACACTCGCATTAACATCTGCTAACCATGAGTATGTGACAAATAAAATTTGATTTGATTTGATTTGTATGCATACTCAGCTAATTGGATGCAGTCTATCACAGTGCCATCCGTTTTGTCACCAAAGCCCCATATACTACCCACCACTGCGACCTCTATGCTCTCGTTGGCTGGCCCTCGCTTCATATTCTTGCCAAACCCACTGGCTCCAGGTCATCTATAAGTCTTTGCTAGGTAAAGCCCCACCTTATCTCAGCTCACTGGTCACCATAGCAGCACCCACCCGTAGCATGTGCTCCAGCAGATATATTTCACTGGTCATCCCCAAAGCCAATTCCTCCTTTGGCCGCCTGTCCTTCCAGTTCTCTGCTGCCAACGACTGGAACGAATTGCAAAAATCACTGAAGCTGGAGAACCATATCTCCCTCACTAACTGTCAGAGCAGCTCACAGATCCCTGCACCTGTACGTAGGCCATCTGTAAATAGCCCATCCAACTACCTCATCCCCATACTGTTATTTATTTTTTATTTTTTGCTCCTTCGCACCCCAGTATCTCTACTTGCACATTCATCTTTTGCACATCTATCACTCCAGTGTTTAATTGCTAAATTGTAATTATTTTGCCACTATGGCCTATTTATTGCCTACCTCCCTTATCTTACCTCATTTGCACACATTGTATATATACTTTTTCTCTATTGTATTATTGACTGTATGTTTGTTTATTCCATGTGTAACTCTGTGTTGTTGTTTGTGTCGCACTGCTTTGCTTTATCTTGGCCAGGTCGCAGTTGTAAATGATAAGTTGTTCTCAACTAGCCTACCTGGTTAAAAAGAGGTGAAATAAAAAATATAAAAAAATTTAAGTAGGCAAGTCAGTTAAGAACAAATTCTTATTTACAATGACGGCCTACCCCGTCCAAACCCTAACCCGGACGACACTGGGCCAATTGTGCGCCGCCCTATGAGATTCCCAATCACGGCCGGATGTAATACAGCCTGGAATCTAACCAAGGTCTGTAGTGACGCCTCTAGCACTGAGATGCAGTGCCTTGAACCGCTGCGCCACTCGGGAGCCCCCACTTAGAAATGTCCACTGTGCTCCGTCCACATGTACATTTCAAGTGCTAATTTGTTTTTTATTCCACAGTCTGTGGCTTCCCTTTCATTTCTCTGTGTACATGCTCAGAAGAGGAACGACAGAGAAAATATATACAAACAGAAGTCAGTGGTGTCTGGTTGCTTCTGAGGTGTATAAGCATAAGCCCATCTGATTGGAATGGAAGCCACACCACGTAGGAAGAGGCATGAGAAAGATGTGGGCTGTGCCGGTGGTGGGCGGTTGTCAGAAGATATAAATGGTAGTGCGAGTAAGAACCCTTAAGCCCTGTGCACACTGGCGGCAGTGGAGCACAAATATAATATATGCAATTCAATGGATACACTTCCACTGACAGAGGGATTACACCGCAGACAAGCCCAGCAGATAGCCTGGAGAGCAGTACTTTCACAGTATTGACCAGTGGCTCTCTCTGTTAGCTCTGTCAGTCACCGGGCAGCTTTGCCAGGCATGTGACATCAGTTATAAATTGTGTGACGAGGCATCCTCATGCTAGATTCTATGCCAGATGTAGCATGGTAGAATGTCAAGTCACGTGACTTAAATGTGTTTTATGAAGTATGACCTTTGTGTGGTTTTGCATTGCAACTCTTCATTTTCACTCATGCTGTAAAAAAATATGTCAATACCGTCTCAATATACACAAAATTCCAATCACATATAAGTTTACAGGTATGTTGCTAAATGCTTTTTGTTGCCAGATATTAATCACATTTAGAGAAAAAGACTTACCTGACTTAGCTTTTCCTAACTAATTAATAGGAGTCTTATTGGAACAGACACGTATACAACTGAGCTTCCCAGCCAATATACAGAAAATACAACTTGATATTCACCTTGAAATCCTGACAAATAATTAAGAGTTGTCTCATGTTATTAAAGGTCCAAAGCAGCTGTTTTCATCTGAATATCAAATAATTTCTGGGTAACGATTAAGTACCTTAATGTGATTATTTTCTATTAAAATGGTCAAAAATAAACAAAAATAGCAATTTATCAAGCAATATTTTAGCTAGGACTGTATGGGAGTGGTCTGAGTGGAAAACTGAAAACTAGCTGTTATTGGCAGAGAGGTTTGGAACTCTTTCTTATTGGTCTATTAACTAATTTATCGCTTGGTGATGTCACCAGGCAGACAAACTCCATCCCACCAAAACAGGCTGAAATGTTCTTGTCTTTCTAAACAGCTCTCACGCCAAAAAGAGTATTATCATAAGTTTCACATTATTATTCCAACCTAATAGTGTGCAAATGTAAATAAAATACAGGAAATCACGTTTTTGACTGAACTGGGCCTTTAAGCTTTGTCGTTAATTGAGTAGATACTCAGATGGATCTCAGCAAATATCAATTTGCTGCTAATATTGATCTTCAAGATCAATTATAAACTTAAACGGATTCTGTTAGTGTTGGCATCAAATAACCAGGATGAAGATGTCTGTGGCCAGAACATATGTGATATTTTTTTTGCAAAAAATAACAAGTAGCAGTTTGTAAAACATTGAAGGAAACCGTATTTCAACTAAATGACAGGCAACCGTATAGCACGACAATCTTCAATAATAGTTTATTCATACTTACATTAGTGAAAATAAAGTTATTGAAATGAATCCAACAATGTCAAAATATCTTGTGACTTGAAAGGAAATATGGCAGAGCAACATAATAACCGTCGTAAAATTAAGTGTTTTGGCTAAGACGCACATGAGTATTTGTAAATGGTTTAGTAGATGTTAAAAAAACAGCAATAGCTGGAAAAGTGAATTTTTATAAACCATCTCTCTCATAGTGAGTTTTTCAGATTTTCTTAGATTCTCTGGGGAAGGGACAATCCAAGCAACTTCAAACTTCATATATGAATGTTCTGCATGAGCTGTGCCTATTAAAAGTCATGCATAATGCATTGAAAACTATAGCTGCAAAAATCTGAGAAATAACATTAGACTGAAGGTCAAAATGGTAACATTGATATAATTTGATGCAGAAATGCTTAACTTCAATTTGAAATGGGAAATATCCGACTGAATATATGCCTTGTGCGCATGCATATACTGAATAGAAAATCAAAGGGTGCAGTAAGCATGATGAATATAGAAGAGATGTATATATGCCTGACTATTTTCCACCCCCTATTTGTGAATGTGACCTTTATTGAACTTGTTTTTCATTTCGTTAAAGAATAGGTCACCATATTCAAAGGGTACAGACCCAGTCAAATTAATAATAGCTTTGGTATATTGTAGTTCAGTACAAACTCCTCATTCCACCTTTTTTGACACTTTTTGTTTTGTCTTTTTAGAAGGTAGCACAGGTGCATACAAAGCTCTTTACTATTTTATTGGTTGGTCATCTTCATCCATGCTCAGTCTCAACTAAAGACTTCACAATTAACATTTTGGATTTGGTTCATGTTAGTCTAAATGACATAAGGGGCTGGCATAATAGACACTGTATAATATTAGATGATGTCAATCCTGACAACTGAATCATAATCGTTTTCAAGTTTGCCATGTCACTTTCAATTGCCGTGCACCTCACTGCACAACTGTGATTGTCTTGGATGGGAAAGTACTGTTTCATCACCTAGCCCGAGAGACGGATTGTTCCCAGCGGGGTATGCAGCCCTTTTGCTCTTACCAGCCACAGGGAGAACTAGGCTTTGGTAAAGGGACTAGGATACTACCCTGACAAAACCTCACAGATTTTATCCTCACAATTATTCAGACAGTTATTTATTAAATATGTTTTGTTTCTCTCTGTGTACTCACCCCCCCCCACCCATCAAGACATTAATTCATCCTAGAATAGACAGTCAAATGTTAGATGAGAAAGTTCCCCAGTAACCTAAATGTCAGGCCACCAGTGGTCTAGTTTATTCTGTGTGATATCCTAAAGCATAAAGGAATATAGACTTTAAAATTGAGGTCAAAGTGTCTCCAACTACTCTCAAAGAGGAACTTGGATATATTCTTATCTCCGAGGAGGAGTAGCTTGCACAGCCAAAGTAATGGGGGAAATGATGAAGATGAAAACTACAGCCTATGACCAAAATATACTGTAGAGGTGAGACATTTTCATTAAGATTGGTGTTTTTCATTTTAAAACCACGTAATCACATCCTCTTAAAACAATGGCAGAGCATCTGGAACATACAGTATTTAGTGTTCCTTCATTAAGTCGACAAAATAACAAACATGTATCATAACGTTCTAGGAACGCCATTCTTTCACGTTTGTAATTTTATGTCTGCATTCCTCTTTATCTGACAAGAAGAATCTGTCCCTGTCTGACGCAATATCTCATAAACAATATGTCATTTATTACGGGCTACATCACACCATAAGAAAACAGGCAACAAAGTGCCATCAGCTATAAACTTTAGGGAAAATGTTTATCTTCCAAAGGACATGTTACATTTGAGTTGAGACATAAATGAATGTGGTCCTAATTTAGGAACAAAAGCAGCGTGAACTGCTGTAGGACACTGTTTCGGTCAGCTCATTAATTGGCTGGCAATTAAGGGAACAAATCCCCAAGGAAGTTTTTCTCTTCAGCAAATGTACAGGACGTCTGCGTCATACTGCACTCTCGGATCTATTAGTCACAGTGTTGTGTGTAAAACAAAAAATGGCTTCAGCTTGAAGACTATGTGATAAGTCAGTCATCATTTCAATTCATGCAAGTAAATAGGAGGCGCTTTTGTGGATTAAGCCAGCTAATGTGTGCAGAGTTCCTCCACTGAGAATAAACAAAACAAAAAAAGGTGAGGTGTATCAGACTATATGATTACTAAGACTAGATCCCTTTGGCGATGAATTCCTATATCCATGCCAACATGAACAACAGTATCCAATTAACACCAAGAAAGCAAGCACAGGGAACGAGATGGCATTGGCAGGAGTGTATTGAGTGTCCAATGGATCACATTGTTTTTCATTTTTGTCTTTCATTTGGAGCCAATTGGACTTTAATAACAGGGTTTCATTGCAGGGAAATTAAACCCGAAAGCACCAGAGGAGTGGAGTCTGAAAAATGATGAAATTAAATCTGTGAAATTGGTTGACAATTAAAGTAAACAGTGAGCCAAGTCCCACTCAGGCCTTGTTATGAGGAAAGGGCAGTTTGTTATGTGGAATTATATTCCACATAATGGAGAGGCAACTTAAAATCAAAGTGTTCATTCTATACAAAACACCACTAATTGACTACTCTGTGGTGTTGGAATATGATAATAGTAGCATGCCAGTTCTTTCTGCAGCGATCTTCAGAGGTGTCTATCTCCATTTTTGTTTCAGACTCCCACAATGGGACTTTTCTATGTTGATCCCACATTTAGTTACAACCGCCTCGTTATTAACTCTGTATTTACTCCTTAAGTGAAAAGTAAAGATGTGTCAAAACTCAAAATGTGTATGAAACTTTAAACCTGTGGTTCTCAATCCAACTCTCGAAAAAATAAGAAACAAATACAGCTGCAACCCCGTCAAGTTATGCTACAACACTAAATGAGAACAGTTTTACAATAAGCATGCAATTTCACATACTGTAGTAAATTAGAATATTACAAATGTATTTGAATACAGTTCCATGTTTCACATTCGACTATAACTGCGATCCATTGGAGGTACTGTATCACCCTCACTCAGCACCCTCTCAGTCAATGCCTCAGCATTAGTATGGAAATAGTGAGAGGATTCAAGGATATGACAAGCAGGAGCGTCCCTGTAATTAACTCTAATCCGCTTTAGACCTGCTCGCCAATCTGTTCCCCAAGTCTGGTTGGTACATCCAGCAAACAAGCTAGTCACAGCAACCTGCACATTTCAACAATGATTTGAGCATGATTCATACAACACAGAAAGCCGAGTACAAATTGTAAACATGGGAAACTTGTTCACCCTTCGTATCAGTGGTGTGGAGTCTGCAATAACCAGCTCCTAGGCTTAATGAGAACAATAGCAGGATGTTCAAGATTGCACCATATATATACTACCTTGGCAACATTGAGTTCCACTGATGATTGCTAGTACATAACACTTCTGAAACGCATGTTTGTAATTAGCTGTTGACAGAGATACTGGCTGCTGTTTTTTCTTCATAATATTTTTTAACACTGGCCCTCGAAAGACTGTTGTTTGTGGCATTTTAAAGTACCCAGGACATAGACCTTCTCAAAGCCATATTTATATTTAATCATATGGTTCCGTTAGAGGTGAAGGTGTGTAGAAATGCTTCTCTCCTAATTACTGACTGTGAAAGCCCCATAGCACCTAGATGACACTAGTGTTGTTGACTGTTAAACACAATTAGAATTTAGCATCGGCAATAAAGAGTGCCTGTAAATCTGCCCAAGTTCCATTTGGTTTGAG
Source organism: Salvelinus alpinus (assembly GCF_045679555.1). Lineage (NCBI taxonomy): Eukaryota > Metazoa > Chordata > Actinopteri > Salmoniformes > Salmonidae > Salvelinus > Salvelinus alpinus. The sequence continues at coordinate 47,630,431 of NC_092086.1, forward strand.
GAAACATGGTTGGTGGCACGTTCATAAACCCAACACATTCAAATAAAATAAAACCATTTTTGAAATAAAATATTCCATCCCTGTTTCCTTTTTGCATTCTACAGACTAAACATCATCATCATCATCATCATCATCATCAGTGACTGCAGGCCATTTTTTATTTCAACCACTCTCTCTGGTGCCATCGCTGTATTAACTATGTGTTTTTAGGTCAACTACTGTGGTAGTGTCTGTGTACTTTATTTTAGGACAAAGGTGACCACAACCTCTACCTTCACAGGGTGAAGAGTGCAGTGCTTGTTGTCCCACTTGGTCCTCTGAGCCCAAACAAAGTGCATGGCTGTGGAGCCTGAGATGTAGTTCCTGGATGATGCATACACAGGGTGATGGAGGCATTCATTATAAACTACCTGCTGTATTAATATTCAGCAACAGAACATTATTCACTCATTGTTTCCTCTCAAATCTGACATCACATTCATTCACGCGTTATGTTCAAAATCAGATATTGACAATTGTTTCAAGAATATTGATATTTCCTTTTTCACACACCCTTAGGCATTGACGTACAGGCCTACAGTTGCAGAAAAACAAAAGCGAGTGTGCTGCGAAGCGCATGCAATTCACACAGTCAAACATCACTTCATCCTCAGGAAAATCAGATGGATACATATTGACAGAAGGGAAATGTGTCCAGATTGAGTGAAGGAAGTGAAAATGAACACCCATGCCACATGCTGCATCTGACCAAATTCAATGTGAAGGCTAACAAACACTTCTCACATTTACTGCATCCTCTTCTTTTTTCCAGTTCTCAGAAACATGGTATTTTACAACAATGGGGAAGTACAGCTTACAATTCGCAAAGTGAAATATCCTTTATACATGTTAAATGCAAATCAGGATTTCAGCCACAAGACGGTTTGCAGCCATTTCACAGAGTATAGAAAAGTAGCTATATCCAGCTATATGCAAGTCATCCAACCAGAAGGGATTTGTTTGTGTTTGGCTGTCTATTTTCAACCAGCATCCTGATGATTCGTTATTCATCAATTTCCACTGTGATTGCACATCCTGTGCGACAATATAGACTGAGCTCATTTCAATTTTGTCATGGATAATGCCACTTCATTTTCTGCCACTGAATCACAACAAAACATCCATCAAACTACCCTCATAATATCATCCCTGACAGGGCATTTAAAAACAAATGCAGAAAACACAGGATAACTCTCAATGCTTTGGAAGTGCATTTGACTCAATCTCAGTGTCGGTTATTGGATATTTAATTCACATTCAGCACCAGCTATTCTACAAATGTATCTCCATCATTACCCAAGATTATACTGATTAACACTGACATTTCATTTCGGTTCTGTAGATGACTTGCAATTGCAATGTTTCTGTGTAACTAAACGAATGTGCACAGTACAATAAAGAGTAGAGACAGGATCATTGTGTCATAAAAATCCATATCTTAGGTCTTTGTGCATGTGTCACTAGCTGACAACCGAGTACCAATGGTGCATTTTTAATACAGCAAGCAGGAATTTTGAATAGATTTCGCAATGCTAACTATCCGGTTCTAGACACCAGAATGAGAAACCACCCTCAGCAGGATGGGCCATGTTTGGATGAGTATGTAGAATCATGGTTTCAATAAACACTGATGCAGCCATGCCTTGCAGACAGATTTGCTGTGCTTCTTGTCTGAGAAAGCCAAGGCCTCTGTGTAAGCATAAATCAATAAGTCTGAACTAACATCTTTGCCTGGAATAAATCTTGAATGACTTGGAATAATTCCGACACCCTGACAAGAAGGAAGAGCAGTACACTGTCTTAGAAGACACACACAGAGAGATGCTCAATGCCTGGCTTGTTGCTAAAACAAGATAATAAGGAAACTGTAACATATACACCAGGAGTCAAGAAGCAGGTGAATTTAATAATGAGTATAAGCAGATAAACACACCAAGAGACACGTACTGGACGTGAACAAAAGCAATACTGATGGCTAAATAAAGGGGAAGTAATCAAGGTAATGATGAAGTCCAGGTGTGCATAATGATGGTTGCCAGGTGTGCGTAATGTGGGTTGCCAGGACCAGTGGTTAGTAGACCGGCGACGTCACGCGCCGGAAAAGATGGAACGGGAGTAGGCGTGACAGAAACTCAGCCTATTGACATAATTAATAATGTACAGTACAACACGCACATACTCTACTGTATATGGAAGCACATACCAACTGACACAGATGTATGTCATGGTAAATAAGCACCACCATCAATTATTCCCCATGTATATCTATCTAACAGAGCAAGTGTTATGCCTGATAGGAAAATGAAATATTAGTCAATAACTCACAATATTGGCAACCAAAACTGGAGGCTTTTTTTTTTTGATTGTATAAAATGTATATTCATAACTGATGCCTAATATGGACAAAGGCCCAGCGGTTATCATTTGAGGAAAACCGCTATATTTTTGTACCTACTTTTCTCAGCCCTACACCATGTATTAATAGATCACGATAAAGTGCTTCGGCTCTCTCCTGATCCCTTAGATATCAATAATAGGCGGTTTAAAGTCAAATCAATAACTTAAAGCAAAGGGAATATAATTGCCTCCATGTTATCATGTAAAACAGACCCTTAAGTCCAGCTACATAATTCAGCTCAAACAAACAGTGTCCAGTTCTGAACAGCGTAGAGCCAATATAGCTAATCAAGAGGTTACTGAAGGACATATACAGTTCTTCATTTGTCTTAGTCTCATTGCCCATTCGATCTTGAGCTTTAGTTACAATAACTTTCTACTAAGAGAGAAATTATGAACAACCAAATTACCAGAGCCTGTTAAAGGACTAGTTCACTATTTTACAATTTTATGTTAGACGGTTCCTTACCCTGAAAGTAGTCTATGGACCAGGAGAAACTGTCATCCATGGTTCATGGATGATTCTTTAAACAGCCATTACGAACTTCAGTTCACTTTCGCCACCGCTAAAAATCTATGGAAATGATGGGGGTATATGAGCATGTTTAGAAAAACAATGCTCAAATCACCTGAAATGAACTCCATATTTGGTTTGATGTTACTTAATTAAAGTTGATTTGGCCATAAACAAAACAACAACATGCTCACAAGCCTCCCATCACTTCCATTGATTGTTAGTTAATGCTGGCTAAAGTTGGCTCAAGTTTGTAATGGCTGTATAAAGAAAATTGAACCATGGGTTATAGTTACTCCTGCTCCCTCCCTCCGGAGCTCCACTCGCTGGTCTACTAACCACCGGTCCTGGCAACCCACATTGCGTGCGCACACCTGGCAACAATCATTGCGCTCACCTGCTCCCATCACTACGCACACCTTCTCATAATTTTCTCATTGATTACTCCCCCTTTATTTAGCCCTCAGTTGTCATTAGGTGGTATTGTTCTTGCTCATGTTCAGTACACTTCTTACGTTTGTGCTTGTTTCTCCTTTCATTATTAAACTCACTTGCTTCCTGGTGTATACGTAGACTCCTTTCAGGGTGAGAAACCATCTAACATCAAGTTGTAAAATAGTGAACTACTCCTTAAACAATAACGCCATATCCTAATAGTGGAAACTACCCTGTGAAAACAGGGGTGCCCTGTCAAAATGTAAAATATATGCTGCTTATTTATGGAACATCGATAATATGGACATTATGTCTGCAACTTGGCACTTTGATTAACTCACTTCATTTGGATCATCTCTCTGGGGCTTGCCCTCGACCCCAGCTTCAGACTGCACTGCAGGCTGGCTCTTTGTGGCTTTGCCAGTTGTGTACTAAAAAGCTTCCTTATTACACTATCACTTTTGCAATGGCATCAGTCAGAGCTACATAATGCCCATCAGCAATTTATTGTAGGCATTTATGAGAAACAAATCTCATAAAAATATGAAACAATTAAATACATAAAGTTTTAAGCATTTGATATTCTTCTTGAACTCACAATGCCTGATGTTGTTGGGCCAGACGATTCACAAGGGCAACTACATTACAATGGCAGTTTCAAGGGTAACTCCAATAATAGAGCCAATGAAAGTATGAAGCAAAATGTCTCCTTACTCAGAACGTGTAACAGAAAAATGCAGCAGATTCCAAAGTAGAGACAACCCTAATGACTCCTTGTCGATACGAGGGAGGATCCTATGGAGCAAAATAGAGTAATTACTTTTAGACATTCTCATCATTAAAATAGCTACCTTTGACATGGGTAGCCACTTTATTGATCCCCTGGCCTTGCAGACTGAACCACTTCAAAGTCTAGGCCTGGTGAAAAAGCAAGATGTGTCAATATTGTCTCTTATGGAATATATTTTTGATTTTTCAATGAGAATTCCCATCTCCTTGTTTAACTTTATCACGTTTATGCCAGACTCATTTTTTTTTACTTTCATGCATCGACAGGGAGAGAGCCTTTGAATTACTTGCTCAACTCTTGTCAAGCTCGGCCTATCAAGAGACAACAGCATGCATCTCTACAAAACTCCCTGTGCTGTGTCAGAAAGTACATCAACAGCCACGACTAGTCCTCTGATAGCTACAGTGCCTTCAGAAAGTATTCATACCCATTTACTTTTTCCACATTTTGTTGTGTTACTGCCTGAATATAAAATTGATTAAATCGAGATTTTGTGTCACTGGCCTAAACACAATACCCCATAATCTCAAAGTGGAATTATGTTTGTATACATTTTTACAAATGAATTTAAAATGGAAAGCTGAAATGTCTTGAGTCAATAAATATTCAACCCCTTTGTTATGGAAAGCGTAAATAAGTCACATAATAAGTTGCATGGACTGACTCTTTGTGCAATAACAGTGTTTAACATGATTGTTTAATGACTACCTCATCTCCGTACCCCACACATACAATTATCTGTAAGGTCCCTCAGTCAAGCAGTGAATTTCAACCACAAAGACCAGGGAGGTTTTCCAATGCCTCGCAAAGGGCAACTATTAGTAGATGGGTTTTAAAAAGCAGACTTTGAATATGCCTTTGAGCATGGTGAAGTTATTAATTACACTTTGGACGGTGTGTATTTATCCACCCAGTCACTACAAAGATACAGGTGTCATTCCTAACACAGTTGCCGCAGGGGAAGGAAACCGCTCAGGGATTTCACCACGAGGCCAATGATGACTTTAAAACAGTTACAAACTTTAATGGCTGTGGTAGGAGAAGCCTGAAGAGGAATCGACAACATTGTAGTTACTCCACAATAAATCAAATCAAATCAAATTTGTCACATGTGCCAAATAAAACAGCTGTAGACCTTACCGTGAAGTGCTTACTTATAAGCCCTTAACCAACAATGCAGTTCAAGAAATAGAGTTAAGATAATATTTACTAAATAAACTAAAGTAAAGCATTAAATAAAAAGTAACACAGTAAAATAACAATAACGAGGCTACAGTTGAAGTCGAAAGTTTACATACACTTAGGTTGGAGTCATTAAGACTCGTTTTTCAACCACTCCACAAGTTTCTTGTTAACAAACTATAGTTTTGGCAAGTCGGTTAGGACATCTACTTTGTGCATGACACAAGTAATTTTTCCAACAATTCTTTACAGACAGATTGTTTCACTTCAAATTCACTGTATCAAAATTCCAGTGGGTCAGAAGTTTACATACACTAAGTTGACTGTGCCTTTAAACAGCTTGGAAAATTCAAAAAAATGATGTCATGGCTTTAGAAGTTTCTGATAGGCTAATTTACATCATTTGAGTCAATTCAAACTCAGTGTCTCTTTGCTTGACATCATGGGAAAATCAAAAGAAATCAGCTAAGTCCTCACAAAAAGAATTGTAGACCATCACAACTCTGGTACATCCTTCGGAGCAATTTCCAAACCCTTGAAGGTACCCTGTTCATCTGTACAAACAATAGTACACAAGTATAATGGGACCACACTGCTGACCATACTGCTCAGGAAGGAGACACGTTCTGTCTTCTCGAGATGAACGTACTTTGGTGCAAAAACTGCAAACCAATCCCAGAACAACAGCAAAGGACCTTGTGAAGATGCTGGAGGAAACAGGTACAAAAGTATCAATATCCACAGTAAAATGAGTCCTATATCGACATAACCTGAAAGGTCGCTCAGCAAGGAAGAAGCCACTGCTCCAAAACCACCATAAAAAAAGCTAGACTACGGTTTGCAGCTGCACATGGGGACAAAGATCGTACTTTTTGGAGAAATGTCCTCTGGTCTGCTGAAACAAAAATAGAACTGTTTGGCCATAATGACCATCGTTATGTTTGGAGGAAAATGGGGGTTTTCAAGCTGAAGAATACCATCCCAACTGTGAAGCATGGGGGTGGCAGCATCATGTTGTGGGGGTGCTTTGCTGCAGGAGGGACTGGTGCACTTCACAAAATAGATGGCATCATGAGGGAAGAAAGTTATGTGGATATATTGAAGCAACATCTCAAGACATCAGTCAGGAAGTTAAAGCTTGGTCGCAAATGGGTCTTCCAAATGGACAATGACCCCAAGCATACTTCTAAAGTTGTGGCAAAATGGCTTAAGGACAACAAAGTCAAGGTATTGGAGTGGCCATCACAAAGCCCTGACCTCAATCCTATAGAAGATTTGTGGGCAGAACTGAAAAAGCGTGTGCGAGCAAGGAAGCCTACAAATCTGACTCAGTTACACCAGCTCTGTCAGGAGGAATGGGCCAAAATTCACCCAACTTATTGTTGGAAGCTTGTGGAAGGCTACCTGAAACGTTTGACCCAAGTTAAACAATTTAAAGGCAATGCTACCAAATACTAATTGAGTGTATGTAAATTTCTGACCCCTGGGAATGTGATGAAAGAAATAAAAGCTGAAATAAATAATTCTCTCTACTTTTATTCTGATATTTCACATTCTTAAAATAAAGTGATGATCCTAACTGACCTGAAACAGGGAATTTATACTAGGATTAAATGTCAGTAATTGTGAAAAACTGAGTTTAAATGTATTTGGCTAAGGTGTATGTAAACTTCCGACTTCAACTGTATATACAGGGGTAACGGTACCGAGTCAATGTGCGGGGGTACAGGTTAGTCGCTGTAGTTTGTACATGCAGGTTGGGGTAAAGTGACTATGCATAGATAGTCACTGGGGGGGGGGGGGGGGGGTCAATGTAAATAGTCCGGGTGGCCATTTGATTAATTGTTCACAGTCTTATGACTTGGGGGTAGAAGCTGTTAAGGAGCCCTTTGGACCTAGACAATACTAACCTAAATTACAGAGTGAAAAGAAGGAAGCCAGTGCAGATTAAAAATATTCCAAAATGTTCATCCTGTTTGCAATAAGGACAAGTACATTAGAGTGTCTAGTTTGAGAAACAGGAGTCGCCTCTTCACTGTTGACGTTGAGACTGGTGTTTTGTAGGTACAATTTAAGGAAGCTGCCAGTTGAGGACTTGTAAGGCTTCTGTTTCTCAAACTAGACACTCTAATGTACTTGTCCTCTTGCTCAGTTGTGCACCGGGGCCTTCCACTCCTCTTTCTATTCTGGTTAGAGCCAGTTTGCGCTGTTCTGTGAAGGGAGTAGTACACAGCGTTGTACGAGATCTTCAGTTTCTTGGCAATTTCTCGCATGGAATAGCCTTCATTTCTCAGAACAAGAATAAACTGACGAGTTTCAGAAGAAAGGTCTTTGTTTCTAGCCATTTTGAGCCTGTAATCGAACCCACAAATGCTGATGCTCCAGAAGGCCAGTTTTATTGCTTCTTTAATCAGAACAAAATTTTTCAGCTAACATAATTGCTAAAGGGTTTTCTAATGATCAGTTAGCCTTTTAAAATTACAATCTTGGATTAGCTAACACAACATGCCATTGGAATACAGGAGTGATGGTTGCTGATAATGGGCCTCTGTACGCCTATGGAGATATTCCATAAAAAATCTGCCATTTCCAGCTACAATAGTCATTTACAACATTAACAATGTCTACAATGTATTTCTGATCAATTTGATGTTATTTTAATGGACAAAAAATTTGCTTTTCTTTCAAAAACAAGGACATTTCTATGTGACCCCAAACTTTTGAACTGTAGATTTGACAAAAATGTTTTAGAAATTTGACAAAAATGTTGCATTTTACTTTTTCATTATGGGGTATAGTGTGTGGCTGGGTGAGAAAAAGCCACTGTAAACCCATCTACATAACGACACTATACGTCTATATCTATTCAGCATTCATCTTAAAAACACAACACTTCAATGATAAATTCGACATACTTTGCTTGTATCAAAAACTGTTTTCCGGCCCTCTCTCTCTTGCTGTTGTTTCATTGGAAATGTGTTGAGGCCTCTAGACATTGATGCTCACATAATGTTCTTATGTGTTTAATGTTGCTTTGCTCCTAACGTTGTGTGTTTGCCATCGTAACCATGCAAATCGTTTTTTATTCAATGAAGATGGTCTTGTATAATTAACAGGCATATATTCTGTGGAACTGAATGTATTATGATGACTTGGCCAGTAGAGCCTGGGTCTTTTACATTAGAAGGTGCAAGCTTTTCCCAAGTCATCTGACTGTCAGCTCAGCTGTTGTTACCATGGCACCCCTGGCTGGTAAAGGAGGAACCACAAACTGCTGCAGACAGCAAATGCAAGAATAGAATAAGAATAGAGAAGAATGGTTGTGTTCTTTGCATAATTTGGAGACCATTTTGTGAAGACTCTCAAGAGTACAATATGCAAAGTCCAGTTAAGTGAATTCACCTCAGTAGGTGAATTTGAAATACATTGACATGCCATATGTTTGAGCCAGAACTGTTCAAATTATGTACATTACACAGTTATTGTATGTCAAGATGTGTATGAAGGCGAAGTCAGGTGCAGGAGAGCAGAGTATGATTAAATAAAGCGCACTTTACTATAGTTCCAATCCGGGAGCACAACAAAACAAACGCGCTCAAAAAACGGAACAATAAAGTAAAGCGCTTAACAAACATCACTTGACATGAAGACAATTACACACAAAACATGATGGTAAACAGAGGGTTAAATACAAGTAGATTGATTGGGGAAATGAAAACCAGGTGTGTATGAAAACAAAAAAATCTAATCAAATTTTATTTGTCACATACACATGGTTAGCAGATGTTAATGCGAGTGTAGCGAAATGCTTGTGCTTCTAGTTCCGACAATGCAGTAATAACCAATGAGTAATCTAACCTAACAATTCCACAACTACTACCTTATACACACAAGTGTAAAGGGATAAAGAATATGTACATAAAGATATATGAATGAGTGATGGTACAGAACGGCATAGGCAAGATGCAGTAGATGGTATAGAGTACAGTATATACATATGAGATGAGTAATGTATGGTATGTAAACATTATATTAAGTGGCATTGTTTAAAGTGGCTAGTGATACATTTTTACATACATTTCCATCAATTCCCATTATTAAAGTGGCTGGAGTTGAGTGAGTATGTTGGCAGCAGCCACTAACTGTTAGTGGTGGCTGTTTAAAAGTCTGATGGCCTTGAGATAGAAGCTGTTTTTCAGTCTCTCGGTCCCTGCTTTGATGCACCTGTACTGACCTCGCCTTCTGGATGATAGCGGGGTGAAAAGGCAGTGGCTCGGGTGGTTGTTGTCCTTGATGATCTTTATGGCCTTCCTGTGACATCGGGTGGTGTAGGTGTCCTGGAGGGCAGGTAGTTTGCCCCCAGTGATGCGTTGTGCAGACCTCACTACCCTCTGGAGAGCCTTACGGTTGTGGGCGGAGCAGTTGCCGTACCAGGCGGTGATACATCCCGACAGGATGCTCTCGATTGTGCATCTGTAGAAGATTGTGAGTGCTTTTGGTGGCAAGCCGAATTTCTTCAGCCTCCTGAGGTTGAAGAGGCGCTGTTGCGCCTTCTTCACAACGCTGTCTGTGTGTGTGGACCAATTCAGTTTGTCCGTGATGTGTACGCCGAGGAACTTAAAACTTACTACCCTCTCCACTACTGTCCCGTCGATGTGGATAGGGGGGTGCTCCCTCTGCTGTTTCCTGAAGTCCACAATCATCTCCTTTGTTTTGTTGACGTTGAGTGTGAGGTTATTTTCCTGACACCACACTCCGAGGGCCCTCACCTCCTCCCTGTAGGCCGTCTCGTCGTTGTTGGTAATCAAGCCTACCACTGTAGTGTCGTCCGCAAACTTGATGATTGAGTTGGAGGCGTGCATGGCCACGCAGTCGTGGGTGAACAGGGAGTACAGGAGAGGGCTCAGAACGCACCCTTGTGGGGCCCCAGTGTTGAGGATCAGCGGGGTGGAGATGTTGTTACCTACCCTCACCACCTGGGGGCGGCCCGTCAGGAAGTCCAGTACCCAGTTGCACAGGGCGGGGTCGAGAACCAGGGTCTTGATCTTGATGACGAGTTTGGAGGGTACTATGGTGTTAAATGCTGAGCTCTAGTCGATGAACAGCATTCTCACATAGGTATTCCTCTTGTCCAGATGGGTTAGGGCAGTGTGCAGTGTGCAGTGTGGTTGCGATTGCGTCGTCTGTGGACCTATTGGGTCGGTAAGCAAATTGGAGTGGGTCTAGGGTGTCAGGTAGGGTGGAGGTGGAGGTGATATGGTCCTTGACTAGTCTCTCAAAGCACTTCATGATGACGGAAGTGAGTGCTACGGGGCGGTAGTCGTTTAGCTCAGTTACCTTAGCAAGACAAGACAAATGGATATATGAAAAATGGAGCGGCGATGGCTAGAAAGCCGGTGACGTCGATCGCCGAACGCTTCCCGAACAAGGAGAGGAGCCGACTTCGGAGGAAGTCGTGACATTGTATCTAACTTTGCCACATCATTTGGATAATTGTGTCAAGATAAAGAGAGTATATAGTAGATAATTCAGTTCCGAGAAGGGCAGGATATGAATTAAAACAGGCTATCGTAGAGATACCTTGCACATTAAAGTAAATGTAACTTTTATAAAATAGACCAAAATAATAACTGGTTTATTTCATTAAAAATAATGCATTAACAATTATTTATTTCTGTCAAGTATTTTTGATAAATGTTTTTCCTTTTGCTAAAATTCATTAAAGGAATACCATTCAATTACAGCTGTAAAAGCTTAGAATCACAAAGGCTTTTGGGACACGAGGACAGCATTATTTATTTATTTTTAAAACAGAGCTATCTCAGAACCCAAAGTCTTTGAGAATACTGCTGAAACGAGAGATTCTCCAAGCCCAATTTCTTCATCACATGTGTCTTTGATAGACATGGTGCTGGTTCCAAAGAGCTAGGGAGCTTTTCACCAGAGTTTGAGGCAGCTTGTGGAAACCATTTATTGTGTGGAAAGTATTGGCAGCTTTTTCCCCCCTCGAGGACTCAGCAAACTTCTCTTTAATGAAGGGGAAATATCAAACACCATTCCCAGCGGTACTCATTGCCTGTAGAGGCTTTCACTTGTTGTTTCACAGCAGTAGAATTACAGTTTAGCTTTTTAGTCTCACCACCAGTTAGCAGTGTGCATTGCACAGCATAGAGTGTAACAAGTCTGTGGGGTCTAATTGAAGTCCGAACAACAGATTGTCTTTGATCATCCTTCCAGATGGAGAGAAGTACGGAGCGATCTCAATGTCAGTCGCTGGAGCCAAAACCTTTGTCAAATCAAAAAGTCTACCTAACGACACCTCTCACAATGGAGGAAAACAAAGCGATGGCTTTCTGGCATCAGAACATACATACTAATTGTGCCCCCTTGACTCAGACAAATAGTGACATAACTAAGAACATTAGTTTCAAGTGTTAATGTCACATGGACAAGTACAGTGAAATGCCTTTCTTGCGAACCCCAAAATGTAGTAATCAATAACAATGTAATACTAGAAGGAAAAACACGAGAAATAAGAAGAAATATGAAGAACACAATAAGTAAGTAAATAAGCATACAGGGTCAGTTCCAATACCATATTTACAATGTGCAGGGATACTGTAGTGATGGAGGTAGATATGTATAGGGGTAAGGTGACAGGGATACTGGAGTGATGGAGGTAGATATGTATAGGGGTAAGGTGACAGGGATACTGGAGTGATGGAGGTAGATATGTATAGGGGTAAGGTGACAGGGATACTGGAGTGATGGAGGTAGATATGTATAGGGGTAAGGTGACTAGCCAACAGGATATAAGATAAACAGAGTAACAGCAGCTTGTGTGTGTGTGTGTGTGTGTGTGTGTGTGTGTGTGTGTGTGTGTGTGTGTGTGTGTGTGTGTGTGTGTGTGTGTGTGTGTGTGTGTGTGTGTGTGTGTGTGTGTGTGTGTGTGTGTGTGTGTGTGTGTGTGTGTGTGGAGTCAGTATAAATGTATGTGTTAGTGAGCAGATGATGGAGTGAGTGTGTGTGTGTGTGTGTGTGTGTGTGTGTGTGTGTGTGTGTGTGTGTGTGTGTGTGTGTGTGTGTGTGTGTGTGTGTGTGTGTGTGTGTGTGTGTGTGTGTGTGTGTGTGTGTGTGTGTGTGTGTATAGGGCCCTGCAGGGCCCTGGGTGTGCAGGCTCTGTGAGTGTGTAGGGCTCTGTGAGTGTGTAGGGCCCTGTGAGTGTGTAGGGCTCTGTGAGTGTGTAGGGCCCTGTGAGTGTGTAGGGCTCTGTGAGTGTGTAGGGCCATGTGAGTGTGTAGGGCCCTGTGAGTGTGTAGGGCTCTGTGAGTGTGTATGGCCCTGTGAGTGTGTAGGGCCCTGTGAGTGTGTAGGGCCCTGTGAGTGTGTAGGGCTCTGTGAGTGTGTAGGGCCCTGTGAGTGTGCATAGAGACAGTGCAAAAGTAAAAGGTCAATAAGGATACAAGGTTAACTCAGATAGTCTGTGTAGCTATTTTGTTAGCTATTTATCAGTCTTACTGCTTGGGAATAGAAGCTGTTCAGGAGCCTGTTGGTGTCAGACTTGATGCACCGGTACCACTTGCCGTGCGGAAGCATAGAGAATAGTCTATGGCTTGGTGGTTAGAGTCTTTCACGATTTCCTGGGCCTTCCTACCACACTGCTTGATATATATGTCCTGGATGGCAGGGAGCACGGCCGTGCTATTGCCATATCAGGCAGTGTGGCAGCCAAATACTCTCAAAGGTACAGCTGTAGAACTTATTGAGAATTTGAGGGCCCAAGCCAAACTTTACCAACCTCCTGAGGAGGAACAGGCGCTTGAAACTCTCAACCTGCTCCACTGTGGCCCCATCGATGTAGTCCACGATCAGCTAATTGGTCTTACTGACATTGAGGGAGAGGTTGTTGTTCTGGCACCACACTGCCAGGTCACTGACCCCCCCCCCCCCCCCCCCCTATAGGCTGACTCATCATCTCCAGTGATCAGGCCTACCACCGTCGTGTCATCAGCAAACTTGATGATGGTGTTGGAGTCTTGCGTGGCCAATCAGTCCTGGGTGAACAGGCAGTACAGGAGGGGACTAAGCACACAGCCCTGTAGGGCCCCTGAGTTGCGAGTCAGTGTGGTGGAGGTGATGTTGCCTACCCTCACCACCTGGGGTAGGCCCGTCAGGAAGTCTAGGATCCAGTTGCAGAGGGAGGTGTTCAGACCCTAAGTCCTAAGCTTGGTAATGAGCTTGGAGTGGACAATGGTGTTGAACGCTGAGCTCTAGTCAATGAACAGAATTCTCACATAAGTATTACTCTTATACAGGTGGGTGAGGGCAGTGTGGAGAGCAATTGAGATTGCGTCATCTATGGATCTGTTGGGGCAGGATGCAAATTGTAGTGGGTCTAGTGTGTTTGTGATGGTGGAGTTAATGTGTGCCATAACCAGCCTCTCAAAGCACTTCATGTTTACAGAAGTGAGTGCTACAGGGCAGTAGTCGTTGTAGCATGAAGCCTTAGAGTTCTTGGACACGGGAATGATGGCGGTCATCTTAAAACATGTGGGGTTTACAGACTGGGACAAGGAGAGGTTGAAAATGACTGTGAATATGCCTGCCAGCTGTTCTGCGCATGCTCTGAGATCGCACCCTGGAATATCGTCGGGCCCTGCGGCCTTGCGGCTGTTAACCTGATTAAAGACCTTTCACACATCGGCATCGGAGAGTGAGATTACCCAATCCTCTGGGTCGGTGACGGCCCTCACACCCAGCACGATGTTGTCGTTGTCAAAGCGTACATAACATGCACTGTGTTCGTCTGGTAGAGAGGCATCGTTGGGCAGATCACAGTTGGGTCTTCGTTTGTAACCCGTATTAGCTGTAGCCCCTGCCACATGCGGCGGGCATCGGAGCCTGGGTAATATGATTCCACCGTATTCCTATATTGTCCTTTTTGTCCATTATACCACAGATTTACATCACTCTATATCATCCATAGGTTCATATCCATACGCATTAATGAATGACTTGCCTTATAAATAATGCAGCAATATGGTTAATGCCCTGAATGTAAATAATGTTCACAACTTTATAACTCTCATGTGCGATGCAAAGGCAAGCTCATTTGACTTGCCAGTTGTCATTGACTATCACCAACAGTGTTCTGTTAAGCTGTGATTTAAAGGCACAATCTGTAAGATTTCCCACTGTTCAATGGCAACTTAGTGATATATATACCAGCAGGATCAACCTGTTGAAATAACAGATTGTGCCTTTAGGAGGGATATCTGGATTCCTCAGTAAGGGCTTCAGGTTGATTCCCTTGAGTGAGAGACTGGTTTGATTCTCATCCAGCTCATTCCTGGCATTTCTGAGTGTTCGGCAGCCCCTTAATTTCTCTTGACAATCGATTACATGTCTTAAACTTTAAAGTTCAATGTAATTAGTAATTATTCTTAACGTTTGAGCTGAGAATAATAGTTCATCTTAACCCTAATGGAAGAATGTGCCATCTCAGACAACCTTTCCTGAGTGAATGCAGGCATCATTCTCTCTAATGTAGGATAAAAGGAAACGGTCATTTGTCTACTCAACTTGTTGTGTTAAAAAAAGTCAAAACTTTTCCTATGTTCGATTCCCCCAACCCAGATAGTCCCTTGTCAAATAGATGTTGGATTGAACACTCATCAGAATAGTCTAAATGAAAGAGTTGCTTTGAGAGCATCAATTACATGATACACCTACAGTGGCCTCTTGATTTCTATACTCCCAGTGCCACGAGAGAGCAATTCGATGTCAACTATCTTCAAAGCTATGAACTCTGCATGGCTGGAATGGAAAGGCCTAGCTAATTAGCCAATTTCCATTGAAAAGATGAAAAGACAGTCAGTGTAAATTCTGTTTATCCTGTCATTTTTAAACCCCTTCTTCTCACTATATGATTGGCAGCAATAAACAAATTCATTAGAAAATATATGGTGCTGGATGCTGCAGTATGGTGCTGGATGCTGCAGTATGGTGCTGGATGCTGCGGTATGGTGCTGGATGCTGCGGTATGGTGCTGGATGCTGCGGTATGGTGCTGGATGCTGCGGTATGGTGCTGGATGCTGCAGTATGGTGCTGGATGCTGCAGTATGGTGCTGGATGCTGCAGTATGGTGCTGGATGCTGCAGTATGGTGCTGGATGCTGCAGTATGGTGCTGGATGCTGTGGAGCAGATACAGTAAATGTTTTTTATGGGATGAAAAAGTTTTCAAAGATTTCATAAACATTAAGATCATGCCTTAGATTGTTAGCAAGCGAACTTCAAAGCCAAAGCAAATGCCTTTTTTGTAAGTTCCTGTGGCAATTAGACAAAACAAGAAACATCCCTGAGCAAATCATGTTTATGCCACTCTGTATATAAACACTTTCAGAATATCTTATTAAACACCAGTTGATTATTTTCCCGAGGATAAAACGGGTTTGAAATTTAATTTCTCTGCATGTTTTATTTATTTTACGTCAAATATACATCAAGATTACGTAGTCATTTGCAGTTACACCCTTTTCCTCTTTGCAAATGTATCAAAATATATTTGGCAGAGGCAATGCGAAAGACAGATTAACCTTAATTAAATGCTCCATTTGGTTAAACATCGGGTGAATAAAGTAGCGATGTGCAACTTGTTTTTTTACTTCTTCATATTGAGCCATATGCCGTTAGTGATGACAAACTGGTACTGCATATCCTATGGGGTTGGCACATTCTGACACATTCTGATTCTGAAGAAAAATCGGTCATTCCATGTTTAAATTCAAATCTGATTCAAGTGAAGTGCTGTACCTCAGAAATGCAAATCTTAAAACAAATCACAGCTAAACAAGACCAACGTGTCATTTAAAACAGGTCACATGTATAATTCAAAGCTGTTGTGTAACAGCTTCGTTTTCCCCCCTTCATTTGTAGACCTTCTGCTGCTTTCCATTCTGAGAGAAATGTTAGATGTCTTACCAAAAAGTCTTGTCTCCTGCTGCTAGCCTAAGAACTATCACCAAAGGTGAGTCAACAGGAATGACCAGCAGAGCACCGTGGGAGCTCTCTGGTTCTCCAGACAGCCAGTCAGAACGGTTTAAAAACCAACACCCCTCCATAAACACAGGGGAGGCTGTTACAACATACACCTCTCTATACTGATTCGGGCCATATAGTGGAACTTACTGTAGTGTTGTGTCAAACTCTGCCTTCAGCATCCTTAGAGAGATGAATGACTACATGTAGTCCAAAAGACTCCCTAGTTTACACTGAGTTCCAAAGTAATCCAGGAGGGCATCCAGCTATAACCAATGATGCAAAGTGAGGGAATTTGTCTTCAAAGGTTTGGATTTGACATGCAGGGATCATTTATAGCAATTAAGACTTGGCATGAAGGTATGAAGGGGATGAACATTTGTACGCTTCAGTGATTTGTCAATAATATTCTTTGGGGAAAAAACAAGTTCCCTTAACCATCATCAGTAAATTTTAAACAGGAATATTTTCAACTGTACACTTACTTACAAATCAGTCAGGGTTAGAATAAATATATTTGTTCAAATATTTTAGTGCTTACCCTGAGAGGTCCGTTCTATATCATGTTCAAATTACATGTCATGAGCTAATTTGTAGGAGATAGTTAGAAAGTGTAGATAATAAATGTACTTGGTCCGTTTCTGTGAATAAATCATCAACATCTCCCATGTTTTCCATGTAGTGGGATCCAAATAATTTCCCCTGTCTGACAGATAACGAAGCAAGATGCCCCAGAACTAGCCCTTGCACCATCTGTCTCACCACACGCTCCATTCCGGCAGTAACTTCTCATTTACACTGTCCACCAGCCTGCGATCCAGCCCTGCAACCCCAGAAACCAGTTACACACCTGTCCCTTGACAAGTTAATTAAATGAAAGGAATAATTGGTCCACGGCAAAGGATCCTAATAGCTCTGTCAAACTGCCATGCAATTAAAACAGAAACTTCTAAGGGGACTGTATGGAAGTCCATGTGGCGTATAGGTACTTTATACAGTAAGAACATATATGGGGTTTCAGATACTACCTGAATTAAAGGAGAAACTGCCCTCCGTCTCTTTATCTCCTCCTACTCTCCAAGATGGAATTCAATTGATCTGCCTTAGACTAGCCTGGGAGACAGCTGATGAGGAGAGCTAACCCTTGACTACTCCCGGACGGGTGTAATTGTGAACATGTATGCTAGAAAGAGAAATGTCGAATTGAAGAATGAAGTTTGGACACCTGTCTGAAGCCTTTTGCCTAATTTCAAGACTTCATGGTGTAGAGAGAGCTACTTAAGCACATACTGTTGTATATTGGCAACCTAATGCCTGAACAGGTATGAATATTCAATTGCATGCCTCATTGTACCCTCCCACATCCTTCAGGAGGGCCTGCACCTAGATGTTTGCAGACAAGTCTCTCAGTGTCCCTGTGTCAATTGGTGTAGCTGAACCATCAAAGCTATGAACTGTAAGTGTCATTGATAACACAAAGAAAGACAAACATACATCAAGACATTTCTGGATAAGAGCATCTGCTAAATGTGTAAAATGTCAATTTCAAGTTCATTTAACTGTCAGTGCAGTTATGAATGCTTGGCCAGTCAACCATAATTTGTGCTTGCTTATACAATTGGATAAGTGGATAATGGCCTAAAAGTCTATTCAACAAGCGAGGGGGTGTGTGTTGGTAATGTAGTTTAACTTCCTCCCTTTCTTCTTCCAAGAAGTGAATGCAGCATCCTGATGCAGTGAACTGATTATTGAGTCCGCTGTGTTGTTCTAATGCAGCCACATTTGATCTTACTCTTTCTTTGATGGCATACAGACGTGAGCACTGTGAATCGATGCTCCAAAGTTAGTGTTTTTCTGCTGTGTCAAAGTAAGATGAGGTGACTAGAAAATACATACTGTTTCCTGGAAATGTACTTTTGTTTTTACTGTTTTCACGTCACAGGTTTCACATTTTGTTAAGCAAAGGTAATCCTTTAATAAATAATAGCCAAGTGTCAGGATCTGCATGCAATGCTCGGTTGGCAACTTCCTTAGTCCTTCTCTAAAGACCGAATCCTAACTTGACAAGCACCAATTTCTCATGTGTCATCCAACTCTGAACTCAAATGACTGCAGACAACATCACTTTACATTCAGGCCCAAGCCCCTTCCTGAATTTAACCACTAAAAGAGAGGCTCCTAATCTCCAGGATGCAGGCGTTTAGCATAAAAGCAAATTAACTCATTGCTGACGGAGCCAGGTCGCTACATCTATTAACAATCCCTGTGGGAATACATTTCCACCACAATCCATGAGAAAGTTTGTTGGAAATCCCTAGTGCTGCCTGAAAGAAAGGAAACACATTAGAAAGTTAACTTCAAACAGTTCCTCTAAAGCGGTGGAAGTTTGTTCACAAGCAAGATGATTAAAGAGGTGATCTCATTTCCATAATTGAATTTGAAGGAATTTATAGTCCCTCCAAAATGATTATTTTTATTTTTTAGCTTAATTGGCTACTATTTACATACAAGCCACCAGCTGTCTCCACAAAGGTAAATTAACCCGCAAGGCATTATGCCTAGCCCTTTCAGCAACAGCAGTAACAAGTGCAAAGGGATTGTAGGATTGCATCTAAATATGTGTCAGCAGCACACAGTGTTTAGGGAATAATATTAAAATGTGATCTGAATACCAAACGAAGTGGACGATCAACAAGTAATGAGCAGAAAACAAAATGGGCCAGACTATTTTTCTCCTTCAACGGACAAACAATTGGGATTAAAGAAGGTTTCTTCTTTATTAACTTAATTTCAACATGGCCAGAAATGTGTTCAACAAAGTATACTCAGTCATCATTCCTAAAGAAAGTGACAGGTTGCCTAAAGGAAACCAAATAAGCAGATTTAATGAATACATTAACATGAACTAACTATTTCATTGGTGCCATAAATACATGCAAATCAAGTCATAATTAGGTTTAAAAATTCGATTTCATGGGGTAATCAGACTTCTAAAACTCAATTTTAGATTTTAATCAGATTTCAACAAGGATATTAACTCAGTGGTAATTTGAAGGGCATTTATTCATGTAGAGTATATTCAGCCTAAGCCTGAGAGCAGTTGATTAATTCAATAAAATTAAACCGTTGAGAGCTTTTATTCAGTAGAAATGTTAAAACACTGTTAGGCACTATGCTAAAATAATGTTTTGTTTCAACAATTTAGTATGAAAAACCCCAATTGAAAGATATGGTCAAATGTCTACTTGAAAAATCAATTTGAAAAGAATATGAATTTAAGAGGTTATCTTTTGTTGTGACCCATACAATACGTACATGTCTCATGCTTTTGTAACTTGTAAAGGCTGTACAATTCTGAAAAACATCTGGTAGACATTATACTTGGGGATGGCTTAACACAAATGCTGGCATCAGAAGTCGTGTATCTATTGAATAGTAGGCCTATCTTTACATCATGGTTTGTAAAGATAGCAAAATGCCCATTTATAAACTGGGAGGTTTGAGCTCTGAATGCTGATTGGCTGACAGCTGTGGTACAGTTGAAGTCGGATGTTTACATACACCTTAGCCAAATACATTTAAACTCAGTTTTACACAATTCCTGACATTTAATCCTAGTAAAGATTCCCTGTTTCAGGTCAGTTAGGATCACCACTTTATTTTAAGAATGTGAAATGTCAGAACAATAGTAAAGAAGGATTTATTTCAGCTTTTATTTCATTCATCACATTCCCAGTGGGTCAGAAGTTTACATACACTCAATTAGTATTTGGTAGCATTGCTTTTAAATTGTTTTACTTGGGTCAAACATTTCGGGTAGCCTTCCACAAGCTTCCCACAATAAGTTGGGTGAATTTTGGCCCATTCCTCCTGACAGAGCTGGTGTAACTGAGTCAGGTTTGTAGGCCTCCTTGCTCGCACATGCTTTTTCAGTTCTGCCCACACATTTTCTATAGGATTGAGGTCAGGGCTGTGTGATGGCCACTCCAAAACCTTGACTTTGTTGTCCTTAAGCCATTTTGCCACAACTTTGGAAGTATGCTTGGGGTCAATGTCCATTTGGAAGACCCATTTGCGACCAAGCTTTTTTTTGCTAACCAGTTTATAATAGCAATAAGGCACCTCGGGGGTTTGTGATATATGGCCAATATACCACGGCTAAGGGTTGTTTCCAGTCACACCATGATGCATCGTGCATAATTTTATAAATGCTTATATTTAACTAGGCAATTCAGTTAAGAAAAAATTCTTATTTACAATGACGGCCTACCAAAAGGCAAAAAGCCTCCTGCGGGGACGGGGGACTGGGATTAAAAATAAAAAAAATAGGACAAAACACACATCACAACAAGAGACAACACTACATAAATAGAGACCTAGGACAACAACATAGCAAGGCAGCAACACATGACAACACAGCATGGTAGCAACACAACATGGTAGCAGCACAAAACATGGTACAAACATTATTGGGCACAGACAACAGCACAAAGGGCAAGAAGGTAGAGACAACAATCAGGAAGCAGCCACAACTGTCAGGAAGAGTGTCCATGATTGAGTCTTTGAATGAAGAGATTGAGATAAAACTGTCCAGCTTTTATCAAGAACAGCCCTTAGCCATGGTATATTGGCCATATACCACACCCCCTTGTGCCTTATTTATGAATTTGAAATCATTCCTCATTAATGCCTTATAGTTGGTATACTAAACCCATCGCTATGAGCAGCAGGTAAAGCGGTATATCAGGGCACTGGTAAAACTCCAGGCACTTCACAACCATCTGTATTGTGGATTTACACTACAGAAACGCAACATGTCCCTGAAGCTGGAAATTGAGAACTTTTCAAAGACAAGAATGAAAAAGCAAATGATTAGATACAAGGTAGCTAGCCTAAACTACACGGAGACTATGAGGAAGATCTGGATCTTCTTAACAAGGCAATGCACCAATATTGGAACATGGAATGCCAAAACAATGTATTTATTTATGATTGTGTTAGGCCTTTAACCTTTCGCCTCTAAACATGTCTAGTTTACTTCAGAAGTTCCTTGCACACTTTCCTGCTGGAGCAGGTGAAACCATCACATGTGTTGTGGTTAATCGTACTACAACGACCTCTGTGTCAGCAGCAATAACAAATCGAACTTGAGGTTACCACGGAGGTGGAAAGAAATCTGGACAGCATATCAGCTCACACAGTGTACAACGTAATCTATTATGTCTCCTCCTACCTACACACAATGCTTGATGGTAAAGGTGACTGGCTCCCAACTACTCTATGGTGGAACTTGTATAGTCAGTGCTAGTCTCATTTATGGCAGTGAGGTTGAATAGAAATGCCTTGCTCATTCAGTCTGTTCTAAGGCATTTAACTGGACATTATTTGTGTCTTTGGTCATCAGTGATGTGAAAAGTCAAGGCATTTGAAAAACATAGTTCAAGGTTTAGTTCAGTGGTCGATACCATGAAGACAATGTTTAAAACGAGGTTGATTTGACGTGCATGTACCTAATATTTTTGTGCAGGCTGATGTACATAGAATGAATAGTAATGTGGACTGTGTAACACAAGTCATGTGGAACCCAATACGCCAACAATGAACCAACCCTTTACAATCTAGCTGCCGATCACATAACTGAGGAGATAACAGGGAGGTATCCATGGCTTGAAAGTCACAGCTCACTGGCTAATTGTATGAAGGTTTATAATAGCATCATGGAGACAGGGCCCCTCCACCAATGTATGGTATCAAATATATGAAATCTTCCATGTGGATCTTTATGGTGAGGTTCTTTTCATCATATTCTCTATTTTAAGGGACATTTGTATCCGTTTCTCCTGTCCCCATCACATTTAATTGTGTTCTCAGTCCATTGCACAGTTCTGATACATTTGTTTCTTTGTTCCTAGTAAAATCAGCAGAGTACTTTCAAACCCTGAGAGGCATATAATTACAGGAAGTAGTCAGTGACAAGAGAGAAAAACAGGCAAAGTAAAAAGTGCCAAATCAACACTACTGTGGGCCTTCATCCCGAGGTATTTAGCTCTGTATATTGTGTATTTATTTTACCTTTATTTAACTAGGCAAGCCAGTTAAGAAACAATTCTTATTTTCAATGACAGCCTAGGGACAGTGGGTTAACTGCCTTGTTCAGGGGCAGAATGACAGATTTTTACCTCGTCAGCTCAGGGATTCGACCTCGCAACCTTTCGGTTACTAGTCCAACGCTCTAACCACTAGGCTACCTGCCGCCCCCTGAGGGAAATCTCCACTTGGCAAAAATAATTCTAAATCACATCATTTCAAGCAGAGCATTCAAAAGCCAGCCTGACGATGTATTGAAGAGCACATCCCCGCTCACTGAGAGCGAAGACCAACACTATTTATAATGTACGGCTTCAGTGGCATCAGCCATTTCATTAGTCATGCTGTCCATGGCTCTTTCATCCAGCCCGTTTTCCCTTTATAAGCCCTAAATGAGAGAATGATTACATGTTACTACGTGGCTGGCAAAACAGATTATAAGCATTACAAATGGCAAACTGGAATATTTATTATCAAACAAATACCAAATGTACTTTGTAATACTTCAAACACGCCTGACAAAGGAAAAAAATTATAGTTCTGACGTGCACAGAAATTTACTTGAGGAACATGGTGGCTCTGATGATAAGGGCTTGATACATACAATACATTCTGGCCCATAGATGTTGATATCACCTTGTCTGTAGGTAAAGATGAAAACAGCCCATACGGAGAAATGATTGGCCTGCGAATGCACAGCTTATTGATACCTCAAAGGCGCCATCTTCTGGTAGGCTAAATATTTCAGCTCAATTGAGAAATGAATAATGCATGCTCGATCCAAATCTCTTGTTGGATTTTACAGATGTGGTATGGATGTGACTTGTACTTGCAAAGTATGTTTAAAATATTTCAGGGAAGATTTCAAGAATTGTAGATGTTGAATAATGTAAATCACTGTAGAATCTCCATCGATTTTAATGAGTTGGGTAAAGATATCATAGAACACTATAGATTTTTACAGAAAGTACATTCATGAAGGAGAAATAGAGGGGCTACTCAAGTGCTTGAGCACCTCAAGCCTTTCATTGCAGGTGAACAAAGCTTACAACACGCATGAAAATATACAGTCAGACTATTTTATTTTTTCTGTACGACCGGGCAAGGAAAAACAACTCTGACGACTCCTTTCGGCTGGCTTTTGGTTTGACTGTCCTGACGTCACGGAACACAGCTGAAAGCTTCTGCTGAAGCTGGTGCGCCAATGCCCCGTCCCAATACTTACAAATCAGAGAGCCACCAGTCTGCAACACCTTCTCAGCCAAGTCAATCAATGACAACGACATTGTGATGAGTTTTTCATGGTCCATCTCCTTGAAACCACTGGCATTGGGTGCCATATCACTCATGATGACATGAGCCTGGGCACCAGGGAGAAGTTCAAGCAGCTTGGCATGTGTGACTGGGTCGGTGATGTCATGATTGGACAGGAAGTGAGCTCCATCTAGAGGTGCTATATGCAGAAGGTCAACTCCAACCACAGTGCCACGGGGGAATTCTCCATCTGGAAGTAACAAAACATGCAAGAGGTCATGACGTGTAGAACTGCGATCATAACTCATTTTCACAGCTTCTTGTGCTAAAAGAACATTGGATAACACTGTCAAGCCTTGACAATTAATTTCACTGATGGCACACTGATGTTCTACAAATGATCCTAATGCTTGGCACAGAGCTCTCCACAAGACCAACAATGAACTTAAAATGTCAAAAAACAGAACAATGTGGCAACTGTACATTGATTCCACCCCCAAAAGTAACATTCATATTTATTATAACAGCATTGAGACGGTTCAAGGTTCGGAGGCCAGTTTGGATCAATTTGTCCACTACTTTGACCAAATAAAACATCTTGTTGCTGAACTTAAAACCTCTCCACTGTCACTACCTACAACAGCCTCCACTCCCTCTGTGCCCTAGTATGTAGTCCCCAGTGTCGCTCTTCCTCCCTCGCCTGCAGCAGACACAGCCCTGAGCATGCCTCTCTCACGCGTGACACCTGCTGTACCACAGCATCTTCTAGAGGAGGAGATCAGCCTGGTGCTTCAGCATAGGGATGAGGTTTGGGAGCCGCAGTGTGCATTGAATAATGTTGGAGGAAAACCAGGCTCTCAGGATGGAAGTGTGTAGACTTAGAGAGGAACTGTCCAGCGCAGTCAACACTGGCCACATACACGACCTGCAGAAGGAGCTATATGAGCTAAGGCAGGAATTTCTCAGCCGCAACCATCCACTCTACAAAGAGTCCTACAAAAACCAGGAGAACAGCTGAATCAGGACACACCAACCAACCAATGCACTGACCCAACTGACCACTCCATCCCAAACCACAGCCTGTAATTCTCCAATCACTCCTGCCATCCTTCATAGACCTGACGAAAAACCAGACATTATATTAATGATGGACTCAAATGGAAAGTTTATATTACAGAATAAACTTTTCCCAAATAAAAATGTGTCAAAGTTATGGTGCCCCACAACAGAGAGAGCTTTGGAGATCTTGACTGTGGCCCAGCTTGTCTCCCCCAGCCATATCATCATTCACACAGGGACCAATGACTTGTGTGTCCAATAGGAGCGAGTGGCCACATCACTAAGGGGAGTGATAGAAAGGGCCTCCACCATCTTCCCCTTCGCGAACATAGTAATATCTACCCTGCTCCAGAGGAGAGATTTCCACCCTGCCACCATCCAGAGGGTAAATGCCAGCCTCTCTCAGGACTGTGTGCTAAGGCCCAACATACACCTGACCCACCATCCCACCCTCAGCCTGGACTGTCTTTATGACAATGTACACCTGTACAAAGAGACAGTCCCCACCTTCGCCAGGACGTTAAAGGATGTTGCTCTGGGTGGCCAGTCCACCTCACATGAGCAACAGAACAGGCACCAACTACCTGAGACAAATCAGACGCTCCTTTATGCCTGCATCTGGTGGCGCCTCACAGAGATTGGAGAAC
Organism: Salvelinus alpinus; assembly: GCF_045679555.1. Lineage (NCBI taxonomy): Eukaryota > Metazoa > Chordata > Actinopteri > Salmoniformes > Salmonidae > Salvelinus > Salvelinus alpinus. Next base: position 47,655,874 of record NC_092086.1, read on the forward strand.
AGCCAGCAACACTCCCCCCCCCCCACACCACCCTCTACCACTTCTCTCCAAGGAACTGCATACAGATACACTGAGCTATGCCCAAGCCGTACGCAGTCAAAGAAGCCCCATGCAGAGTTTGGAGCGTCGCCGGCCACACTGCCCTCCGCACCACCCTCTTCAATTCCCCTTACAATCTCCCTCCCATGGTACCAGACCAGGCCCGCCTCAGCACAGCTCAACCAGACCCATCACAATACAGCTCAACCAGACCTGGCCCATCACAGCACAGCTCTACCAGACCAGGCCCACCTCAACTCAGCCCAGCTCTACACTGCACCGACCACTACCCTAGGGTCTAGCAAAATACTGTTGAGGGTAGTGCACCACATGATGCAGTCCACACCATGTATCATTCATATAAATCAGCCACACTGTCCTCCATACCACCCTCCTCAATTCCCCCACAACCTCCCTCCCAGGCTAGTTTTGGTTACACTCCCTACTCCCATCCCCGGGACAGGCCTGGGACACTCCTGCCCCCATAGCAGCTCCAGCCCTGCAACAAGAGCCACACCAAGGACTCCTGTGCACACCCAGAATAGAGCATTGGCAGCCACCTCCTTTGGCGGGAGCTTCATCAGGGTGGACTGAGCTCTGCCAACACTGCTCTCCCAGTTCCTGCCCTAGCCACTGTATCCAGCGACTTGAGGGTGGTCTGTCAAATGCTGTCTACTCTGCTCTCACGTAGATTCGCCAGAGACCTTGGCAAAGTCTCAGCTCACTCAACAAATAGCTGCAGATGACCCTATGCCTGTTAGCTCTTATGGGACTGAGCTGAATACACCCTCTGACTTTAAATCCCGTAGGGGTCTTGGGCTAATGTACCTAAATGTGCAAAGTATGATTTAAAAAATGGACACAATTGACATTTGGGTACAGGACTCATGTCCTGACATTCTGGTTCTCTAGGAAACATGGTTAAATGGTTCCGTATCTGATAAAGACATTGAAATAAATTATTATAATGTATTTAGATGTGACAGTTTACAGAAAGGGGGAGGAGTGGCCATATGTCAAATCTATTTTCATGGTGTCCCAATCTTTAAATATTTATATTCCCCATAAATGTTAGCTACTGGTTGTAGATGTGCCCATAAACCAGAATGCACACTTATTTGTTGCTGGGATTTTTTCTCTGATTTAGCCACCATATCCTGTATTCCTGACCCTGAGTTGGATCTACTCTGATTTCAGAGCACTCTCGTCTGAGTGTGCCAGAGCGCAGAATAACTGATGAATTTTGGAATGCTCAACACCCGTTGAATATGGCCGGTGTCAGTAACCTCAGCAAAAAGTTGTATTTAAAATTGATGACAGCAGCACAGTTACAGTCTCCAACACTCTGAATACCGTAAAAACAGCCTAACCAGCTCAGCTAGGGTGAGAAAAATGGTCAGAGTGAGGTGTTCTCTCATTTATGCCTGAAAGTAGCTAGCCTGCTAGCTAACTTTAGCCAATGAGCTTGGGCGCTTGACTGCCGCTGTGAGGTCAGAACGCTCGGATCAACCCTACTCCTCAACAAGAGCGTCCGGTGTGCACTCTGAATGCTCCGAGAGCGAAACGCTTGGAATATTACAAACGGACAATCTGAAAATGCTCTGAATTTATGAACACCCAGAGCGCACTCTGAGCTCTCTCTGGCAATCCAGAGTGAATTTTCAAAAGCACCCGTAGTGAATCTTGGTTTTAATTTAATAAATGTACTATCTGTGATGTGCTAGATGCCTTGCTTAAGATTGGGCTGATATGCTTGATCCATGATCCATTTCTGCTGCAGCTCTCTGCCCCCCTGGTAGCTTAATCATTAACCCATATGTTTAACCTGACGATTATATCTGGTACAATCCCCAAGGTTTGGAAGGCGGCCCATGTACTCTCACTTCACCAAGGTGTTGACCCTTGTGACCTAAATAATTATCAGCCTATTTCTAAACTTTCTTGCCTCGAGAAAAAATTTGAATCCTTGATTAATTCTCAGTTAAGAATTTTCTTATCTTTGAAATGTATTCTAAATGTACATCAGTTGGGTTTTAGACCAGGTCATAGCACCATCTCTGCTGCGTAGTTATAAATGATGTGGTTAACTGTATGGATAAAAGGCAACATTGAGCTGCCCTCTTCATTGACCTTTTGATACTGTTGATAATTCACTGCTAATTCAGAGGCTTTCCTCAAGTGGTCTAGACCAGGCTGAATGTAACTGGTTTATAAATGACTTGACAGATAGAACTTAATGTGTATCTACTGATGGTGTTAAATCAGGTTTCCTGGATATTATGAAAGGTGTACCATAGGGGTTGATTCTGGGTCCTGTACTTTTTACATTAACAATATCGAAAAATATTTTACCTGCACACCGATGATACTGTTGTGTATCCTATTGCCCCCAAGGGTGACGAGGCTCTGAGCTACAGTCTGCCTTCATTGTATTGCAGAAAAGCTTTATTGCCCTGAAATTAGTAGCCTACTGAATGCAGGTAAAACTAAGTACATGTTGTTCTCTAGAGCGCATAAAAATAACTGATGATTAATCAAGGATTCTAATATTTTGGATGGTGTTCATATGGATCGTGTCGCTGCTTACAGGGTCTTTAACTGTCTTTAAAAGGCATGTTGATGAGTTAGTAAGAAGCTCCTTCTATAGAAATATAATGGGCTTCTTCTATAGAAATATAATGGGCTTCTTCTATAGAAATATAATGGGCTTCTTCTATAGAAATATAATGGGCTTCTTCTATAGAAATATAATGGGCTTCTTCTATAGAAATATAATGGGCTTCTTCTATAGAAATATAATGGGCTTCTTCTATAGAAATATAATGGGCTTCTTCTATAGAAATATAATGGGCTTCTTCTATAGAAATATAATGGGCTTCTTCTATAGAAATAGGTCCTGCCTCTCGCTAAATAGTAGAAAGCAGATTCTAAAGTTGACGTTCCTATTGTTCCTAGACTATGGCAACCTCATCTATATGAACACAGCTCCCACTTCATTAAAGCCATTAGATACCGTTTAACATAGCGTACTATGCTTTATTACGGGCGACAATTTTAGTACTCATCACTGCATTCTCTACCAGAAAGTTGGTTGTCCCTTTTTGATGTCACATTGCTATGTTTTCATTTATAAAGCCCGTTTACAAAAAGTCTCACTGTACCTAACATCATTCAATCTTCAAAATGTTCTTAAATGTGATGTTCTGGTGACTCTGGGTCCATTCAGAAAGCTGATTGAGGACCGTATTACTGATGAATGTGTTTGTTTTTTATGACCATGTTGTTCTTTCTGCTTGTGTTTATTTTATTTATATTGTGCGTATTTTCTGTGGTTTATGTAATTCAGGGCTCATCTGTTAAAGAGACCTTGGTCTCAGTATGACTCCCTGATAAAATAAAAGGTTAGATAAATAAATACAAATAAACATGGCAGTCAAAACAATGCCAGACGCAGGAAAATATATATTTAGCCTGGCTGGTAGGTTAATTATAACAGCATGTCATGTGTTAATCTGCCAGTTGGGTTAATACAAGACGTACTCACTAGCCCCAGTTGAGTTGACCCTGTGAACAGCTATCTGGCTCCAAGCACCCGGTGTAGCACCACAATCTATTACGTTGAATCCGGGTTTTAAAAGTTTGTATTTGTCATCAATCTCCAGCAGTTTGAAGGCGCTTCTACACCGGTAGTTGTGCACATGGGCGGCCTTCACAAAGGGGTCATTAAGCTGCCGAACTATCCAGCGCTGATCAGCAGTACTCTTTCCTTTCAGATTATGCGCAGCCTTTTTTAGGAGATGTACAGAGGTATGTAGATATGATTTTTGTAACACTGAGTACCACATTATTTAGCTAAATGTAATGGCAACGATGTGCTAATGCTGCTGGCAAACAGCATTTGGTTCGATTTTGTAGTTGCACTTCCTGATCACATGAGTTTGTTGGACACGCTCGATTTAGTCAAAGACAGCCGACTCCGCGATTTAGGTCTCCCGATAGTCCTGCAGGGCGACATTAGAATCCTGCGTGATCCGCCAACCCGGCGCGTTGCGCGAGGTAAATTGAACGCAGCTAATTCATGTGTCCGAGAACGTCAATGATGCACATAATCTGCGCAGATCGACTTATTTTGGAGAAGTTATAACGGGTGGCAATTATTTTGTTTTCAAACGTGTTAAATTGTATGAGGATGCGTAATTAAAGATGTTACCGTAATACTACAGCGACTGATATCACCAGCTATGGAATTGTTTTGATATGATGTGGCATTATACTTCTGTTTCCAGTCGACAATATTTGAGGGTAACACATTTTCACAGATCTTTAACTAAAACGACCAACTTTATCCTATATTGTTTTTATCAATGTCGAATGCTACAGGTCAGTGCCCGACACATTGAATACGACCACATGGCCGGCCTTGCCACTGTCAACGCGGGATTGGAGAAATTCGTTATTTATTCTGTATAACTCTAAACTACGAAAACCATTTTAAAGGACTAGATTGACAACCTAAAAGTTGCTATAAAGGCAAGTTACTTGCATGGAGTTTAACTTCTAGTCTACTTGAAGAATGCAATAAAAGGCGACTTGTTTAAGTTTGCTGCTGTGCACTGCTGTGATGTCTTCTTGCATACCAGAACTCTTACAATAGTGTTTTGGCAGAAAATAACATGACAGAATGCTTCTCAATAATCTGCAATGTGTCATCTCTAGAGATACTGTAGCTTCGATGAAACCAAGAGAGTGAGGTCATCCATGGATTGTGGTCTACTGATTATGTATATTACAGGTACAATGTTTACCAAGAAGCTGCTGACCCTGGTGCTGGTGGTGCAGCCTGGACGGGTGCTGCTGGGCATGAAGAAGAGAGGGTTCGGAGCAGGGAAGTGGAATGGGTTTGGTGGCAAAGTCCAACCTGGGGAGACTATTGAAGAGGCTGCCAGGCGGTGAGATTGGTTGCAGTCCTCGGTAGATGTCTTGAAAGGTTTCCCTACTATTTGGTTTAATAATTTGCATGTAAAATCATGTTAACAGATTCCAGCACTGGGCAGCATCTGATACTACATACCCCCATAAATGTCATATTGTGATGTTACAGTAGGCATGGTCTGATTATTGCCTGTTATCTGAGGTCTACTATCTAGTTTTTCCTACTCTGGTCTGAAAGCGACACACTTTCCTGCTACTTTCTCTACTTACAAACTGGGGTTTTTTTCTCCAGAGAACTGCTGGAGGAAAGTGGCCTCACAGTGGATGCACTTGATAAGATTGGAAATATCAAATTTGAATTCATCGGAGAAACGGAGCTGCTTGATGTCCATGTTTTCCGAGCTGACAACTACAACGGGGAGCCAACAGAGTCAGATGGTATTTATTCTCAATCTCATGCATTCTATTTAGGGCCTGGTTTGTGACCAGGATAAACTCATAGCCCAACAGGCTATAATCATAGACCCCATAGTTTTCCTGGAAAAAACTGCTGACCCTATACTACGTGCCTTTTTATGGAAATTTCTTAGACTGATGTCTGACGAAGTTCACTAACTTATATCTTTTCTCTTATAGAGATGCGGCCGCAGTGGTTCGACTCGGACAAGATACCCTTCAGTCAAATGTGGGTTGACGATATTCTGTGGTTTCCACTGATGCTTCAAAAGAAGAAGTTCTTGGGCTACTTCAAATTTCAGGGTCATGACTTGATCATCGATCACAAATTGGAGGAGGTAGAAAAGCTTTAAGACAGATTACTGGCCTCTGACTCATTCATACTGTATCAAAGAGCATTCCCACATGTTGTCTACCTGAAACATCCCTGGAGAAATACTGCAGAATTCCTACTGATTCCAGCTACCCTTGTTCATTCATATTCAGTGCCAAGAAATCCCCAGGTCTTTGTAAATTTACAAACACTTTGTTGCCAGTGACCATATGCCTGTGAATCAGTAATAATAATTCCCACTGAGCCAAAACTAAATACTGGATGTGTAAATGTTGCTGAGATATGTATCCCATTCCACTATTGTGTTTATATTACATTTTTAAAGTATGTGCGAATGCAGTGTGCTCTTTAGTAAAGAATGCACCACTTTTTTGTTACTTTATCAAACAGGTGGTATGGTAAACTGGAATGACAATGATTTTGATTGTTCAACATCCTGTTTAATTAAATTTAGTATCAGGGCAATTTTTTTAAATTGAACCTTTATTTAACTAGGCAAGTCAGTTAAGAATAAATTCTTATTTACAATGATGGCCAAACCCGGACGATGCTGGGCCAATTGTGCGCCGCCCTATGGGACTCCCAATCATGGCCGGATGTGATACAGCCTGGATTCGAACCAGGTACTATAGTGACGCCTGTTGCACTGAGATGCAGTGCCTTAGACGGCTGCACCACTCGGGAGCCAAATAATAATAAGACGGGTATCTGATACTTTTTATTTAACATTAAGTGAGATTCAACATAACTGTACAATAGTTAATGGTCCTGTATCTACATCCTTCACCTAGTTCCAATTTTCTTTCTCAAAGATCATAGAAAGCATTTGTTCTTCTTATTATTTAGGACTTGCCAAAAAATAAGGTTATGATAATATCTTATGTTGACACAATAATAAGAACTTGTGAGGAACCAACAGTTCCACAGAGAAGACAAAAAATAATGCATTGAATAACAAAACGTATTGTCCCGGAGCTCTCTAATATTACTCCGTTCTAATTGTGAAACAACATTTTGTTACACAGCCTCATTCATGTACACTAATTACATGCAATTTGCACATCCTGCAAGAGGGTGAATTTTGCAAGAACAGGTTACGTAAACCTTCAAAATTGTGAGTGGAAAACTGAATTCTTCATCAGATCGAATAATGAGTAACTTTACCAACATAATCTTATGCTTTAGACATGGAATCAATGCATACTGTTGAATAAGAGGACAATAAATCATTGGGTATATTATTGAAAAGATAAATCAGAATATTCTTGAATATTACATACACAGAAAAATATGAAATCTAGTTTTCTTCAAATCTACATTAAGTAAACACTGAACCACCTTCGCAGCTTAATTGAAACTGAAACATTGCAAACATGTCAGAAGCATTAACACAGAGCACATTTAATTTCTACCTGAAATAAAATATTACAGGATAATTACTTCATAATTGCACTAATGACTGTGTGGCATTGTAGCATGTTTCTTTGGTATGTTCACCATTGGTCAGGTGGAGTGTTATATCAGCCATAAATCATACATTATTTACATTTTATCAAACTTCTTCCTCTTGATAACTTGCTCGGCTCAGGCGTAGAAACTGAAGTAGCTTTTCACAGTACTGCAACTAAGATTCGATTGAAGCAAGGAATCTGAAGTCCTTTGCATGAATATCAAGACAACAACAAGCTAGCAAGCCCAGTTGCACAAGTGTGGTCAGCAGGATGATTAATACTTATGTTGTACTTCACAACAAACCATTGAATAGCATGCTGCTACTACATTTACTTTAATATATATTGGTTTGCCTGTCTTTATCAGAAATGAGGCTGTGCCCTGATTAGAATCTTTCTAAACATTTACGCTAGTCATTTTAAACACAAAGGTTATGTTGCCACCACCTGGCTGCGGCAAGGAAACGTATCTTCCCTGTGTGGCAACATCTTCAATCAGCTTAATTAGTGCATTCTTACATGCACATACATTCCTACATTTGTCTGCCTGCAATGAGACACTACATTATACCTCAACATAGGCAAATGATCCTCCAAGAAGTGTAGGTAAGAAGTCCCTCATATGGTAAAGGCAGTGAGCTACAAAATAACACAAAAGGTCCAGCTTTTCAACAAAATGTTCCCTAAATATCAATTATGAAATCCATATTTTCCTCTTCTCATACAGCAAGGCAGCAGTACACATTCTTCAAAGCACTCTTCCACTTCCCAATGAGCCCCTTTGACTGATCAACCTCTGTGACATCCCTAGTGAGGATGCACGTACAGTATAATATATCTCGAGCTGCAGACCACATCCATTCATTGAAATCAGTGATATAGTGGTCACAAAAAAAGGTGGGTAAACTGATCGCCGGGTAGCAGAGAAAAAAAGTAGCGCTCCCTATACTTCAAAGCATCTTTCCGCAAAAGGTGGATAAACTGTCCCACAAAGGGAAAAAAAGGTAAACTACATTTACTCACCACTGATTGATACTTAAGGCACAGTTTGTAGTGTTTTTCAAGGTTTTATGAAAACAGTTCACCATCAGTCCCTTCTGAGAGTGACTGTATCTTGGCTTGCAAAGCAGCATATTCATCGCTTGTTGAGAGAGAAGGGGACATGGGTGTCTACTTGGGTGTAAGAGGAGGGGATTGCATTTCATCGACACCGAAGAGACACCCAAGCTTCTGCTGGAGATCATTCCACACTGCACCCATCTAGTTATTGAACAAACAAAGTAGTCTGTTACAGTGAAAGCATCCTCTGACCAAAATTCCAAGACGATCATCTTATAATTGTGTATCTATTAAAGATTAGAATAAACACACACACATCAACCAAATTAACTGTGTGCTCTACTACTTCAAGTCAATCCTAGAAATCCATGCCTGACACTGTATATTTCCAGGTGAGTCTCACCTCTTGGTGACCTTGGACCTGTGAGTTGACGAAGGCTCCCAGGATGTGAGAGGTGATGGGCAGGTATGTGAAGATGAGCTGAGTCTCCTGGTGAAGGCAGAACAGGGAGAAGTAGTTCCGCAGTTCCATGGTCTGAATGGCATTCTCCTGCTGTTAGGGGAGGATACAAACCATTACTTCACAAACCACAACCATATGATGGTTATCAAGAGGAACAGCCTCATTGATCATAAGACTATGCTGTCATGGCCTTGTCTGTAGAAGTCCGTGTTGAAAAACATGACATATGAGATCCATTCTAAAGGCTGAAATGTCAAATGCAATATCGTCCTAAAATGGTTTAGTATGAGAAATGTGGTAGGATATACAAGGACATCAATCCTTATACCAGGGTATCAATCAACTCCCCAATGATGGCATATAGGAAAATGCTGTTCCCTCCTTCCTCTCAATGTCAGAGAGGACACAGTCTCTCTGAGGGATGGAGGGTGGGTGGGGCCTGTGCTGTCAGGATAATGAAGATGAAATAATGTCAACAGTGTTGATTTGACGTGTGACAACCCTGAGTAAATGAGGAAGGAAGAGGGTTTTCAAGCACACTGAGTGAGTGAGTGAGAGAGAGAGGAAGAGAAGGGGGTAAAATGAATGAGAAAGGGAACCTGCACAATGCGAGACTCCAGTTGCTCCACTGACACCTGCTCTTTGGGCTGCACTGTGGCACTCATCATCTGCCTCTTCATCATACCGTACTTCTGCAGCGCTCTCTGGTGCTCGTGCAATACTCCCTTCTCATGCCGCTCACACAGATCCTATGGGACACAACAACACACACACACACACACACACTGGGTAAGAAATAACTACCCTATTTTTTACATTATAGCCATTTAGCAGACACTCTTGTCCAGCTTACAGTAAGTAGTGAGTGCATACTTTTTCGTGCTGGTCCCCCGTGGGAATCGAACCCACAACCCTGGCGTTGCAAGCACCATGCTCTACCAACTGAGCCACATGGGTCAAAGATGTATTGTTAACACTCTAAATTAAGTTTATGTTATACCTGTGTAGTACATTTGTAATAACACTGGTAACATTGCATTAACATGACACATAGTTCTTCAGTAACTGCATTTTTTACATTTCTCAAACTCACTCTGTATGATTGCAGCAAATCCAAGAATAGATTCAGTTTTTCCACAACATCGTCCTCTTCTCTCCTCCCCTTAAGATATCAATGAATAAATGATTATGTTTTGCACGCAGGTAGAGTTTGGCAATAGCACAGTAGAGCAGGTGGTACGTATACAGTGAGCTGGATTGTACCTGCTGAGCACCTTTGTCGGCTAGCAGAGCAAACTCCACGGAAAGGCCTTTCAGAGACTGACGGAGAATGCCCCAGGTGCTTTGGGATGAGGCCAGAGAGGGAATGGGTGAACCATCGGAGCCCAGTGTACTGCAACAGAAAGCATAACTAGAGAAGCTGGACCAGTACGGTGTCTTGGCTGACAAAAAAGATTTGAAGTGAAAACCCTGAAAAGGAAAAGAAAACAAATCCTTTACAATTGTCAACATTTTCTTCCCCAAAACTGTTGTATGGGTGGGGTAGCTAGCATAATACGTTTCCTTGGGCCAAAACACTTGTCTAGAGAGGGGCGATAGAGAAAGAGAGCTTTATGCCCTATAAATGCTGAGTTCTGTACCTGAGCTCCCTTCCAAACATTAGCAAATCAGTGGCGTTTTCCTTGGAGCGCTCGGCCATCTTTTCTGCCCGGTCCCGCAGCTTGTGAAAGCTGTTGTGAATATTCCTGATCAGTTCCCTGCTTGATGAAAACTGGGCCTGGATATCAGCTGGGAGATATTCCTACAGCACAGATGTACCAAGACTCACAATGCTGCATCTCAGTAGGATATCAAATAGTCATTTGATGCACTATTTCATAATAGAAACAATACAAACCTTTGCCAGAGTTGCCATTGTATTAGTCATGAATTCATCTCCCATTTTCTTGCAAGCATCACGCATTTTCACTTGAACGTCCTGAGAGTAAGAGAGAGAGTAAAGTTGTGTGAGCAGTACGGTCATTATCCATGGCAAGCCCAAGAACAATGTGATCTTGGCATAGACAACTAGCAGAGATGAAGCAAGGTGGGATTTTCAGTAGCAGAGACGTACCGAGCCGTTGAAGGTGAGAAAGGTCTTGACCAGTTCGTCCTCGGAGAAGAAGGGGTGTCGTGCCACTAGGTTGATGAACCGGCCCAGAGCACGCCGCCTTCCCTCTATAAAGTCCCTCTCAGACATAGAGGTCAGGACTGTAGACAGACAGAGGTCAGTTAAAGAGCCAGCATATTCAGTTGTTCTGCTTCCGTAAAACAGAAGAGATCATACCGTTTTATGTAATACAGTCAGGGTTGGCTCTTGAAGTAACTAATCAACCTGGATTACTTTAAAAAAGTGTAATCGGATTACATACATTCTTAAAAACAGCTAATTACTTTTGGGATTACTTCATCTATCTATACTTCATCTCGATAAAACTTTGTCATCATTGCTGTCATTTAGTGCACCATCAGCACTTCTCACATGCTCTCAGAGATTCTATTATTCTGCTGATCGCCCATCAAGGGTGGATGGCTTCTTATGTGGTTGAATGAATTGGTAAGGCTTCCAAAACATTTACACCTGGCTCACTGGTCAATGCAAATCAGCTGGGACTACAAGGGGTCCTTCTTGCTGCTTTGAAGCAAAGCAATTTCAAACTCTCTTTCCTTGGTGAAATGCTTTCTGATTGCGCAATATTTCAAAATGTAGGCCTAATCATGGGAAAAACACTATTGAATGCCACCAATGTTGTTACTGTTTAAAAGAAAAGGGTCTAAGCTTTCTGGTCTGAATTGTATTTAATATTCAACAAAGGACACTCACGTCGGGCATTCAAGGTGGGTGTATAGGCATATAGATTAAAATGTACTGTTAGATATACATTTCACGGCTAACTATCAGTAATATGCTATATTTTGAGTTAGCGATCTAGCTAACCACTTCCTCAGCTGGTGAATTAGTCCCAAATAAAATTAGCCTCAAAATATAAATGAGTGCCCAAAAAGATGTAGACAAATGAATATCTATTGAACAAAAAAATATAACAATTCTGTAACCCTATTTTCATAGAAAAATAATAACAATTGCCTAGTTGCCAAACCCCAAATCCATGACAATCACCGGTTTAGGTTGCAAATCAAAATAGCTGGAATCATGCAGTTGTACTTGAACATGATGTAAGAATAAACCATGTATTTCTTGAATCATACCATGTTAGTAGTCTAGTACACCTCTGAATAAAAAACGCTGAATTACTTTATAAGATGATAAGGCTACAATTATTTTCTATTTCATGACCCCACAGCAATTGTGGTGCAACCAAATCATGGGCTGTTGCCAACAAGTGAAAATGTTAGTATGGAGCCCTGTGACTATGATCTTACACATAGAATATAACATGAATTATAGGATCTTTAAGCTATGCTCTCACCCCATTTGGAAATAATAATGTTACTAAATTAAAGAATACTATGTTAAATCAACAGTTTTAAGCGTTTTCAAATATGTCTGGGTGCTAGAAGTGAAAGTAATGCAAAAGTAATCCAAATGTAATTGGATTAGGTTACTTATTTGGGGTAATTCAAATGATTATTTATCATGTAACTAAAAAGTAACAGATTACATTTTTCGAGTTATCCGCCCAACCCTGAAAAAAGTAATAACAATGGTGTCTAATAATGGTAATATAAAGACAGAGTTCATGTCTGCTGTGGGAACACAGGTGAAGTTGGATTAATAGAATTTGAGTTTCTTTGGAGCAGCGGGACCCCAGCTCTGATGCAGAGTGGAACACTATTATTTACAGACCAAAGCCTCACTCTCCTCCAAATAATCAAACGTTCTGACTGACATCCTCTATATACCTCCTTTCAGCATTCTCTTAGGCGGCAGTGCAGGCACCATTCTGTAGGCCAACCTCTGCAGCAAGAGCTCGTGGAAGACATCGAAATCACTGTACCGCCGGTAAACAGATGTCTTAAAATGCTGAAAAAATTCAAACAAATATTATCTGTGAATAACCAAGATGTGCAAAATAACATAATGCTTTGGGTTGTGAATTCAACAAATATATTGACAATGGATGTGTTTGTCATGGGTTGGCTTTAATTCATACTGTTTGTGAATGCTCACTGTACAGAAACAACACCAGCTCTGTTCAGCTTAGGCATCCAGTGTAAGCGATGCAATGTACTGTATGTATACATTCATTCTTAGATGGACCCTTACCAACAAGCATTAAAGCCATTCGTTTCACCAAGCCAAAATTGCAGAAATAATTGAGGAGCCAGGAACATAGCCAGAGGGAATTACAGGCTTTTTGGAGTTATGATCAAAATTCCTATAAAAAAATATGTTGCTTGTAATGCACAATTGTGACCTATACAAAGTAAAAAGGTAAATACGTACTTGGTAAAGTATGTGCTTGACCTTTTCTATGAATAAATTCCTTGACTGTTCTTCTAACAAAGCCCATTTATGTTACTCTCATATGTAATTAAATGCAGCCTTCACCTGGCTGGTGATCTGGTACTCCACGTGTTTGAGGAACAGACCCTTCTTTTCAGGAATTAGCTCCACCTGGACTGTATCCCTGGCAAGCAGCTTGCCCAGGGTCTGGGACACCGTGAGGGGGCTCTCCTGAGTTGGCTGCATCCTCAGAGTCTGGAGGTCCTTGAACTCACCAAGTTGGGGCTTAGGGAACTCTGTCAAATCAAACATGAGTAACCAATGCTTTCATCTACTCATTTCTCTAGAAGGCAATCAGCACATCTATGCTCACAGACAAAGTGTACACATTCAGCTCTATTGAACTAATAGACATAATTTATGATTTCCTGTAGTGCAGGTTCGAATATAAAAAACATCCATGTTGTGTGGGAAAAGCAAGCATGTTCCAGTGTACATTTGACATTTCACCTCCCTTAGTTGCCCTCTGATCCCTCAGACACTTGAAATCTCCCATTCACATTTTTTTGGCTACTTTTATTTAATCAAGGGAGCCCAATGGAGACCAGTGTCTCATTTGCAATGGTGCCCTGAGGACACACTTGCGTGAACTTAATTACCAACAGAGTTTTAAACTGCCCTATCGGCACCAGGGAATCCAGGTGGAAATTGTTTGTAAGGTATTCCATAACTGTGGAATACTAAAGGCAAATTTACCAAACTTTGTGGAGACAACCGAGACCTCAAGAGTTAAGAAAACCTCGGAACGGGATTGTTATCTCCTATTGTAATATTTCAACAGGGAAGTGAGGTATGATGGAATCTTGTGGAACAGAGCTTTGTAAACAAGAAAGGAGTAATAAAGTGATCTACAGGATTTTAGTGAGGTCCAGCCAACCTTCTGATACATGATGCAGTGATGAGTATTAAAACTGTCAGTGAAACACGCTACGGTAGACGGCATCCAACTGTTTAAGAGTAGTGGCTTGCTGCAGTCTGGTAAAAATATTTGCCCCCTTTCAGATTTTCTAAATTTTTTGCATATTTTTGATACTGAATGTTATCAGATCTTGAAACAAAATCTAATATTAGATAAAGGGAACTCAGAACTCAGAAATAACACAAAAAGTTATACTTATTTTATTTATTTAATTCACGCAGTTATGCAACACCCAATTCCCCTGTGTGAAAAATGAATTGCCCCTTACACTCAATAACTAGTTGTGCCACCTTTAGCTGCAATGACTGCAACCAAATGCTTCCTGTTGTTGTTGATTAGTATCTCACATCGCCCGAGGCAGCAAAGCATCCCCAAACCATCACACTACCACCACCATGCTTGTCCGTTGTCATGAGGTTCTTACTGTGGAATGCAGTGTTTGGTTTTCGTCAGGCATAATGCGACCCTATGTTATCCAAGTTTGCCAAAAAAGCACCTGGAAACACCTGGATAATCATCAAGACTCTTGGAAGAATGTTCTATGATTGATTCAAAAGTAGAACTTTTTGGACAACATGGGTCCCATTATGCCTGACGAAAACCAAACACTGCATTCCACAGTAGGAACCTCATACCAACGGTCAAGCATGGTGGTGGTAGTGTGATGGTTTGGGGGTGCTTTGCTGCCTCAGGACCTGTACGACATCCCTTAATAGAAGGAACCATGAATTCTGTTCTGTATCAGATAATTCTACAGGAGAATGTCAGGCCATCCGTCTGTGAGCTGAAGCTGAAGCGCAGCTTGGTCATGCAGCAAGACAATGATCCAAAACTCACAATCAAGTCTACATGGCTAAAAGGCAATACATTTGAAGTTTTGGAATGACCTAGTCAACGTCCAGACCTAATCCCAATTGAGATGTTGTGGCAGGACATGAAACAAGCAGTTCATGCTTGAAAACCCACAAATGTCGCTGAGTTACAACAGTTCTTCATGAAGGAGTGGTCCAAAATTCCTCCACAGTGACGTGAGACTGATAAACAACTACAACTACAGGAAGTGTTTGGTTGGAGTCATTGCAGCTCAAGGTGGCACAACCAGTTATTGAGAGTAAGGACGCAACTACTTTTTCACACAAGGGCATTGGGTGTGGCATAACTTTATTTATGAAATAAATGTAATAAGTATGTAATTGTTGCGTTATTTGTTCACTCAGGTTCCCTTTATCTAATATTAGGATCTGTTTGAAGATCTGATAACATTCAGTATCAAACATATGCAAAAGTAGAGAAAATTAGAAAGGGGGAAAAATACTTTCACACAGCACTATATATAAATAGTAAAGAGCACAGGTCCCAATACCAATGCCTGAGGTACACCTTTCGTAATATTGAGGAAACTAGACTTGACACCATTAGAAAGCACACATGACTCCCTAAACTCAAATGTCTCTTAAGTCTTTCAAACAATTATGATGGTGTGATTCATGTGATCCTGAATGTAACCCTCCTTGACATTCCACAGAGATATGAGCAGAGTTAATAGTCCTCCTACAACAACCAGGAAACCAGCTCTACCATAGCTCAGCAGAGAAAACGTGACATCAATTTCACAGAAAGCAGTCAGCTGCCATATTGGCAGCACTTGAAATAACACAGAGGGCCCTAAATAATAATATGAGCTTTGGAACAGAGCTCTAACTCAGGGCTGTGTTCGGAGTAATGGCTACCTCTGAAAAACCAAAGACGACGACGACTCCTCTCCAACTTCATGGTACTGTACACTGTAACACTCATGCTTTTCTGCACAAAAACCTAGCCGCAGAATGTGAAAGTAAATTGATTCATACAATCAAGACATACAAGTGTACTTAAGAGAGAGGGATGATTTTCACAGAGCTGTTTCAGAGGAATAAAAAAGGGCAGGGAAAGGTCTTTAACAGAGACATGGGAAAGGAGCTGGTGTATTCCCGGACGCAATGCCCAGAGGTTAGAGGAAACCGGCCAACAAATACAACACACTATGATAAAACTAGGACCAGCTTTTTAGCACAGCACACTTGCTTGTTTTGTGTGCAAATGCAATGTGCTTGTCACATGCATATTCAACTTCACACAAGAAATATATAGTGAACTGAACTTTCTCACACAAGCTGTTTATAGGGGTCACAAAGGTTTTTGACCTTATATACTAAACAGTCAAGCTACTCATTAAGCTACACATTTACTGCTGTGTCCTCACTTGTAAACAACTAGTTCAAAGGCTTACCTTGTATGCAGTTCTCTAAGAGTTTCGGGCTTGGTTGCTTTCCTTGCTGAGCAAGCGCAATCAACGCCAGTGCTTTATATAGGGACAACTTGCTTAAGAATCCATCAGTGTAGTCAACATGCTCAGCAATCTGAAAAAGACAAGGACATTACAGGACTCTCTTAACAGGTCATTGCCCAATCCAAGGTCTAAATTCAGCAGTGGTTGACAAGAAAAAGCAGAAAACACTTCAGTAATGATATAATGCAGTAAGAAACATCAAACTGAACCATGTGGTCTCAGCTGAAATGCATCTATGAAGCGTTTCCATGGATAATGTGTAACATGTCGTATTTTTCATGTCCCATGTGCTCTTGAATAGCACAACTTTTAAACGCCATCCCCTCAAATACCATCACTTTTCAGTAAGCTTTACTGAAGCAAATACCACTAATTAAATGGCAGCAACGAGATAGTTAGCAGAAACCACCCTTTCTAATAACTGGTGTTGGAACTAGTATTGCAATTACCCCCTTAGTACTTAGTGGTAAAACAAATATAGGCTTGAGAGGGTCTTTGAATAGAGTTGAATGGTTTGTATCAAAGAGCTCTAGATGTTTTTCAAGTATTTTCTGTTATGCGTCTACTTCCTATTCTGCAGAATTTCTTGTTCACTTTTCTTGGAGTTCCAAGAAGGGAAGAGGATAGAAAACCCATAGGTCTAATACATTACAAACCAGTCTGTGCTTCTGTTTCATAACAACAAAAACTTGAGCCTAAAAAAAAACACAAACAGCCAGAACTCCCTTTCCACATTTGGCAGGCATTCTAAATCATAGATGTGTCAACAAGTAAAGAGAAAGTTGTGTTCACCTGGCCCTGCACAGCACTGGGAAGATCTGTTCTACTGAGCAACCTCTGAAAGACCTCCACCTGCACTCGTTCATCTATCTTACTCCGGATGGCCTCGTACACCTCCCTGTAGTACGGAGGGACTGATCCTGACAGAGAAGGTGCACAAACCATTAGGCATGGATTTATGTGGATGAAGACATTTTTATTAATTGCATGATTTGTGGTTAAACATCATTAACAAAATCGATTTCATTTAACCTAAACAAAATCAAATGTATTGGTCGCGTACACATATTTTGCAAATGTTATCGCAGGTGCAACGAAATGCTTGTGTATAGCTCCAACAGTGCAGTAATACCTAACAATACAGAAACACACACACTCCAAAATTATTATCAGAATGAGCAATGTCAGAGTCCGGATATATATAGATATTTTACACAGTGTACAAAACATTAAGAACACCTGCTCTATCCATTACAGACTGACCAGGTGAATCCATCTGAAAGCTATGATCTCTTATTGATGTCACTTGTTAAATCCACTTAAAATCAGTGTAGATGAAGGAGAGGAGACAGGTTAAGGAAGGATTTTCAAGCCTTGAGACATGGATTGTGTATGTGTGCCATTCAGAGGGTGAATGAGCAAGACAACATATTTAAGTGCCTTTGAACAGGGTATGGTAGTAGGTGTCAGGCACACCAGTTTGTGTCAAGAACTACAACGCTGCTGGGTTTTTCACGCTCAACAGTTTCCGTGTGTATCAAGAATGGTCCACCACCCAAAGGACATCCAGTCAACTTGACACAACTGTGGGAAGCATTGGAGTCAACATGGGCCAGCATCAACATGGGCCAGAAGGTGTTCCTAATGTTTGGTATACTCAGTGTATATTCATATAATGGTGTGAAAATATGGACAGTATATGAATAGAAAAGGTGTGTACAGCAGTAGTTATATAAGATGAGCCTTGACTAGAATACAGTATACAGTATACATATGAAGTGGGTAAAGCAGTATGTAAACATAATTAAAGTGGCCAGTGTTCAATGACTTTGTACACAGGGCAGCAGTCTCTAAGGTGCAGGTAGGGCTGAATTCAGGGCTTATAAAATTATACCTAGGCTAAAAAATAAGCCTTCAACATAGGAGCCACTAATAATATAATTATTTTATCAAAATAGATTAACCTGCATTTTTGCAAAATCACTGATCTGGCTTTCAAATGAGTCTACGAAAATGCCATTTTTGTTATACTTTTTACCAGAACTACGCACAATGCACATCCACTAATAATGACCAACTTTTCGTAACAGGCATTATAGAAAAATAAAGGTGTAAAATTTAACTTTTTGGGCAACCCAGCATATTCACATAGAAATGTGAGTTATAGATCTGTCATTCATGGAAAGCAAGTCTAAGAAGCGGTAGATCTATTTTATTTGCGCTATTTCTATGCTTCCTGTACTTAAGTTTCGTTTTTGTGTTTTTTACTTTCGGTTTTGTACATCAATTTCAAACCGCTGAAAATACAATATTTTTCTTATGGAAAATATATTTCACAGTGGTTTAGATGGTACAATGATGCTCTACACTATATTTGCTTGTTTTGTCACAAACTGAAATTAGGCAACTATTCAAATTTTAGTAACCAGGAAATGGCTGAGCGATTTCTGCATAGTGCATCTAACACAGATCTCATAAACAATCTCAAGCACAAGCCCACCTGCTAGTGAGTAGCCAGATCATCTTTATATTTAAAGTCTAGCCAACTTGGATCTACAGTGCATTTTGTTGTGTTACAGCCTTAATTTAAAATGTATTAAATTGAGATTTTGTCTCATTGGTCCACACACACACACAGTACCCCATGACGTCAAATTGTAATTTTGTTTTTAGAAATGTTTACTAATTAAAAATGAAAAGCTGAAATGTCTTGAGTGAATAAGCATTCAACCACTGTTACTGCAAGCCTAAATAGGTTCAGGAGTAAAGATTTGCTTAACAAGTTACATAACAAGTTGCATGGACTTACTCTATGTGCAATAATAGTGTTTAACATGAGTTTTGAATGACTACCTCATCTCTGTACCCCACACACTCTGTAAGGTCCCTCAGTCGAGCACTTAATTTCAAACACAGATTCCACCACAAAGACCAGGGAGATTTTACAATGTTTCTCAAAGAAGGGCACCTATTGGTAGATGGGTAAAAAAAAGCAGACATTGAATATCCCTTTGAGCATGGTGAAGTTATTAATTACACTTTGGATGGTGTGTCAATACACCCAGTCACTGCAAAGATACAGGCGTCCTTCCTAACTCAGTTGCCAGGGAGGAAGGAAACTGCTCAGGGATTTCACAATGATGCCAATGGTGATTTTAAAACAGTTACAGAGTTTAATGTCTGTGATAGGACAAAACTGAGGATGGATCAACAACAATGTAATTACTCCACAACACTAACCTAAATGAGAGTTAAAAGATGGAAGCCTGTACTGAAAAAAATATTCAAAAACATGCATCCTGTTTGCAATAAGGCACTAAATTATAACTGCAAAAAATGTGGCAAAGAAACAAACTTCATGTCCTGAATACAAAACAATGTCTAAGGCACCACTCCAGAATCTCCCATACGTGTTCAATTGGGGTTGAGATCTGGTGACTGAGACAACCATGGCATATGGTTTACATCGTTTTCATGCTCATCAAACCATTCAGTGGCCAATCGTGCTCTGTGGGATGGGTAGCCAAAATAATGGCCTGCCCAGCATTTTTATACATGACCCTAAGCATGATAGGATGTTAATTGCTTAATTAACGCAGGAACCACCTGCTTTCAATATACTTTGTATCCCTCATTTCCATTATTCTTTGTATCCCTCATTTCCATTACATGTCATTTTCATAATGAAAAAAATTAAAAATAAACTATCGACAACTTTCCTATGATAGTCTGGGTACCAACTAACTTTCCACTCCTGTCATTTGCCAAGAGGCTGGTAAAAAAAAAAGCAAACCGGGAATCCTCTGCTCTCCCCACACCCAATGTTATGTTTACAATGACATGTATTACATCAGTATACCCAATGTTAGAATGTTTCTAATTAAATGTATGAATTAAATTAATGTTTTTCTATTAGTATAATTTGCATAAATATTGTGATTGGATGATAGCTGTGAGGGTTATCGAATCAGGATCAAATCTTAATGACAGAATGTTCATATGAAGAGTGCCTAAAGTCTCTTAGGCAAATGACAGGAGAGGCAAGTAGTGGAATATAATAGCTAAACAGAAGACAACCAGGCTAGTCCTTTGCTATGGAACGTTGAATACGTGAGTTGGGACAGGTCATAGAAATATAATCTAGATTGTAATTCTATGGGACAGGTAACATCCATAACAGGTGAGAACATGACAATGAGCAGACCAATGCAACAGTACAGCAGCCCACCCTACTGTATAAAAAAAACGAGTTCTCTGTCAAATCACCCTTAATTACACCTATCTTATGTTTTTGTCTATTACTGTTCTGTACTTGTATATTTTATGTGGACCCCAGGTAGAGTAACTGCTGCATGTGCAGTAGCTAATGGGGATCCTAATAAACTAAACACCCTTGCTAAACTTGTAATCGAATGCTCAGATGAGTAGCCTGCATTTTACAATTCGCTGTAAACCTACTATATTACTGTTTATCTTAAGTTGCCAGGTTTTATAGTTACATCACGAATGGTAGGCTGCACTATTTAGCTCTGAACACTTCACACCGCGTTCTCTTAGTCTGAATTCAATGAACAAACGTACCCCCCCCCCCAAAAAAACCATTATTTCGCCACGTAGAACGTTTACAAAAAGTCGAAAACACATTCTTAAATCCAACATAAAGATGTGGAACATAACATGTATTTAGCAAATTACCTTCATTGAGCTCGCCTGCCATAGTTCAGATTGTCATGTGAGCACGACAACACCTCCATGTGATTTCCTTTAGAAAAAAACCCGAATAATTTCCTGTCTTAAAGTTGTAGTGAACTTTGGACTTTTGCCAGATTTCAGACTTTATGCAGCAATACTGTATATGTCCAAACATTATTGTAGGCACTAGACAAGACCTGGATTACTGCAAACTGGATATTAGGAATCCAGAACATAGGAGCATAGGTGAACAAGTGCTATTGTATATGGGCCCTCCCCCACAAAGGCTTGAAAAACCTCAAATATGCCTCTGCCCTCGAATATAATTGCATTCCCACTCTCAGTCCAACTTTGGAAACAGTGCAATTATGACATAGCCTAACCGCAGTGGTGTAAAGTACTTAAGTAAAAATACTTTAAAGTACTACTTAAGTAGTTTTTTGGGGTATCTGTACTTTACTGTACTATTTATATTGTTGACTAATTTTACTTCACTACATTCCAAAAGAAAATGGTGTACTTTTTACTCCATACATTTTCCCTGACATCCAAAAGTACTAGTTACAATTTGAATGCTTAGCAGTACAGGAAAAAGGTGAAATTCACACACTTATCAAGAGAAAGTCCCTGGTCATCCGTACTGCCTCTGATCTGGTGGACACACTAAACATAAATGTTTCCTTTGTAAATTATGTCTAAGTTTTGGAGTGTGCCCCTGGCTGTCAAAAAAAATAATAAAAAAGGAAATTCTGCCATCTGGTTTGCTAAATATAAGGAATTTGATCAATAGCATTTACTTTTACTTTGTACTTTTACTCAAGTAGTTTTTTACTGGGTTACTTTCACTTTACTTGAGCCATTTTATATTATGGTAGTTTACTTTTACTCAAGTATGACAATCGAGTACTTTTTCCACCTCTGCCTAACCATAACTTGATTTGAAAAAACTCTAGCCAAATAAATCAAAGAACATCTCTTTGAGGACCAGTGCACCAAATCTATTTATTGGATATTGATATACAAATGTGTATATGATTACATTGTAATCTATTTTTACTTGTTGGTCAATGGGTTGAGATGGTCTAAAAGTTTGAAGGGTGATTTGTCTCCTCCAATAGATCCCGAAGGAGAGAAAACAACTGTCAAGTAATTAGCAGGACCCTAAATTGATAATTATAAAAATGTTGTTATTGTACAGTGTGTGTGTCAATGATTTCCTGGATAGAGCCCAATAGTTTGTTAATTTATCCCTTTACTCAGCAGGTTGACTCGATAACTCGCTCTTACTCAAAATATGCCTGGGTGTGTGTAGCTTCACCATCTCGCCACCAGAGGCCACTACACACAAATCATTTACACGAGACAGCGGCGCTGCGTGAGGAGTGGGGTTGTTGTGGGTGCGAGCGGGACTGCAATCTGCATCGGATGGTGTGGAGGTTGCAGCGTCGTAGTCCCCTGAATAGTTCAACGGATTATTGTTTATCTTTAGTGAATGAACAGGAATTGTCGACTTTAAACTACTTTGCAATACAATAAAAGACTTGGTCACCATCAAAGCATTTAGGAAAATTGAAGAAAAGACAAAGGGCGCAAATGGAACTGGAGCAACCACGGACGGAGCACGAATATATCCGCTAAGCTAGTTAGCAAGCCAACTAGCCTGCTGCTAGCTTTATAAATTGGAACACGAGGAACAATCAACTGGCTATGACTGATAATGAGGAAAGGACAGTCAAATTATAATCCAGAAGGAATTATTGAGAATCAATCAAATGTTTTAGCTACGCATTTTTTCTTACGAAAGTATTTGATTGGAATGGATGCGTTCTGTAGAATTGCTCAACAACAATAGTTAGCCGGCTAGCTAGCTAAGGTTACTTGCATGTTGAGTTGGGAAGCTATCCAGATAGCCAAATAACGTTACGTCATCTGTACAGTAGTTATCCAGACAGACAGGCAACTACAACAAGGTGGATGGACTGTCATCGGCGTGGGGGTGTTCGTGAAGTTAACGTTAGTTGACTGGGTAGCCCATTATTCCTCCTTCAGCTATTTTGACACAGTTTAGTATTACACATGACAGAAGTGAACATGGGAGTGTTATATGACAATGGATATAGTTAGCTACCCTTTTGTAAGTACCGTAGGGAAGAAGTGACAACCGATATCTCGGGTACAGTTTAACGTTGGACCACAATGCATTAGGTCTGACGTTCTGCTTTCGGACATAGGATCTCTTTGGTTTTGCTGGACCGCTTGCTAACAATAACTTTATGACGCGGGCTCAGTCCATTATTTCATTTTTGACTGACCACACAGATCACAGTTTCCCTAAAGCGTCCACAGCCCTCATACCATGGCAGCGGTTGTCAACTACTCACCGCCGTGGTGGGTCAACCTGCTACACCGACTCCCTCATTTCAACCTTCAATTCGAACAGACAAACAGTGATTTTCGCCCGGAGGACTCGTCATATCAACAGGTAACTTTATGACATACACTTACTTGAACTGTGTCTTGTGAATCAGAAGTTATACATGTCTGTCAAACATTATACGTTTGTAAACAAAGGAGTTGCCAGTGGGTTGCTGTTTGATGTATGATAATATTCTGGGATGATGCAATTGGGGAGTTGAATAAATGGGGCAGGCATCAGCATAGACCAATGCAATGTTATACCCCGATGCACTGACTATGCCTATTAAACTTGTTTGGTGCAGAGCCTTTGCAAGAGTACTCGAGACTCTTATTAACCGTGGTTCCCTAGGCATGGTACAGTGCATAGACCTAGTCCCTACTGAGACTGGAGGGGTGACTAACAACTACTCTTGCAGGCTATATTTCTCAAACGGTTGTCATGTTGACTTCCCATTGCAGAAACAGCCACTGTTACCTTCTGACGTGACATGTATGGATTCCAGGGATGGGTGGAGATGGATTAAAGACAGTGGTCTTTAAACCGAGTCATAACAGGGATCCCATATTTCATAAATTGCATCATAATCATAGCTATTCATCTAGGCCTGTTTTCCGGTTCTCCTAATTAAGTGTTTGTGAGGGGGAGCATAATGCCCATTTACGGTGTGGCCGTTATGGCTTTGGCCTGTGCAACAGCAAACAGAAACTATGGACATTTTAAGTTAGCTAATCACAGGAGATGGGGATTTCCAAAATGAGCTTGTCTGCTTCCAAAGTGTATGGAGGAGGATGCGATTAACAGATGGCTTCCCCTTCCCTGTCAGCTGCTATGGGTATCACGACGACAGTTGTCACAACAGGCTCTAAAAAGAGGGCTGTATTTTCTGGCACTGGGTGTGACTGTCAGTTGAGTGCTCAGGGAGAAGGGAAAGGGAGATTGCCAGAGCTGCTCATTCACAGCTTCTAGGACCAAGATAACCTGTCAGTTATCAGACTTAATGCTGGGCCGTGGGCCTGCTGACCAAACACTTCATCCAGCCTACACATCTCAAGATAACCCCAGATTAAGTCATGCTGAAGGAATTGAATGTACTATCCCCGAACTACAAAAGTTATTTCTCAAATTTCTTGAGATAACTCTGTCCTAACCAAAGCAAGCTGTGGGCCATGTCAGTGTGAATGAGACCCAGTCATGTCTGTAATGTGCCATGTGTTAGCTGATGATTAGTCTGTTAGGCATTATTTGCATTCTTTTCTGCATTATTTTCATACTGTAACTCTGTTCCTCAGGAGATAGAGCCCGGCACTAATAGGTCATTAAGACCTTGATGTATGACCTTTGACCTGAGGTTGTGCCCCCCAAGGTCATCTGGCTGCCCGATTTTACGTTTTAGTCACTTAGCAGACGCTCTTATCCAGAGTGACTTAAAGTTAGTGCATTCATCTTAAAGAAGAATTTCACTATTTAGGACCATAATCTGTATTTTTGATGTAAATAGCATGTTCTAGAAGTTTCCAGACAGTTGTATTTGCAATTTCACTTGATTTTGAGAAACTTATCCCACCAGCAATTGACTTCCTGAGCCTTATTCTGGAGTTACAAGGCATCCAGAAAACATGAACTGATGCTCCAAATACGTCCTTTTACAAACGGCAAATCTCTCAGTATCCTGATGCAGGACTTTAGATGTTGTACACATGACATTTTGTCATACTGAACTTTATCCACAACTTTATAATATTTTTTAACTTAGGCGATCATTTCTACAGTGCGCATATTGGCGTGCATGCGTTTACTTCCTTGTTCCTCTCGCTTCTGCCTATACCTCAGTGACTACTGCACACCTATAAGTTAGGGGGGGCGTGTTTCAAAAACACACTAGCCAGTCCACAACAACGTGTCCACTGTAAACGCAGAGCTGCTGCTGGCCGCTAATCTATCAAGCAAGCTAATTATTTGTTCTTTTTTACTATGCTACCAACATATCTGACTAGAAAATATGAGGAAATGTTTGAATTTGCAGGCGAGCCTTATTTATTTGATCCGGCATACACAGACGAAGATCTTCAACGAATTGAGGATGACAGAGAAAGGAGAGGGTGAGATGGAGCAGACAGGGGCTCAGGCAGATATTCAACCAGCAGCTGAGATGGGACTCAGGACCTCTGGGAACTGGTGGTATACCTCTGAAGGCAAGTGTCTTTGCTGCGTGGAGTTGGACCTGCTTATACCAGCTTTGGAAATCTATACTAAACAACAATATAAACGCAAATGTACAAATTCTTACTGAGTTACAGTTCATATCAGAAAATCAGTCAATTGAAATAAATTCATTTGGCCCTAATCTATGGATTTCACATGACTAAGCAGCGGCGCAGCCATGGGTGGCCAATCAATCAGAATGAGTTTTTCCCCACAAAGGGACTTCATTAAAGACAGAAACAGTCCTCAGTTTCATCAGCTGTCTGGGTGGCTGGTCTCAGATGATCCCGCAGGTGAAGAAGCTGGCGTGGTTACACGTGGTCATTGGTTGTGAGGCCGGTTGGATGTGCGGTTGTGAAGCCGGTTGGACGTACGGCCAAATTCTCCAAAACAATGTTGGAGGAAGCTTATGGTAGAGAAATAAACATTAAGTTCTCTGTCAACAGCTCTGGTGGACATTACTGTAGTCAGCATGCCATTTGCACCCTCCCTCAACTTGAGACGAGTGGCATTGTGTTGTGTGACAAACTGCACATTTTAGAGTGTCCTTTTATTTTCCCAAGCACAAGGGGCACCTGTTCAATTTTTCATATGCACAAAAAGCTTATTTCTCTCTAATTCTGTCCACAAATAAGGTTTACATCCCTGTTAGTGAGCATTTCATTGCAAAGATCATCCATCGACCTGACAGGTGTGGCATATCAAGAAGCTGATTAAACAGCATGATCATTACACAGGTACACCTTGACGGGATCCTGAGGCCCATTGTCGAGCCATTCATCTGCCGCCATCACCTCGTGTTTCAGCATGATAATGCACGGCCCCATATCGAAAGGTTCTGTACACAATTCCTGAAAGCTGAAAATGTCCCCAATTCTTCCATGGCCTGCATACTCACCAGACATGTCACCCATTGCTATGCTCTGGATCGACGTGTATGACATCGTGTTCCCGCCAATATCCAGCAACTTCAATGGCAACAGCTGTTGAAGAGGAGTGGGACAGCATTCCACAGGTCACAATCCACAGCCTGGTCAATTCTATGCGAACGGAGATGTGTCGCGCTGCATGAGGCAAATGGTGGTCACACCAGGTACTGACTGGTTTCCCTACCTTTAAAAAAGAAAAAGGTATCTGACCAACAGAGATCTGTATTCCCAGTCATGTGAAATCCATAGATTAGGGCCTAATGAATTTATTTCAATTTACTGATTTCTTTATATGTACTGTAATTCAGTCAAATCTTTGAAATTGTAACATGTTGCATTTATATTTGTGTTCAGTATACATCTCCTCCTCTGTCTAAATGTCCTTATGTGCTGGACCAGCTAATTGCTAGATGCGGTGGGGTGTAGAGCGCTGTAGGCTATGGCACTAGTAAAAATCATGTTTGATCTGTGGACTTTCTTTTACACAATACATGTTTTCGTTGCTTGCTAGTAATTATATAAATCGATCTTTAAAAAAAAAAGTTTGGATGTGTCTGACTATTCATTTCTTATTCGACAGCAGTCAACAAGGTTGTTCTGGCTCTGAGGAAGCTGATTTACTAGATCTCGTCACGAACGAGCATCATTTATTTCCCCTTTATAAATTGTTTAGGGCGTTCATGTTTCCACGTACATCTAATAATTAATTTCTTCTAAATGTATATACTGTTGCTTCCTCTTTTGCCAGTGTCACGGTATTTACTGTGCGCAAGGCTAATTATGTGTCGAGGAAATGTTTGGTCGAGTTGCATTGTCTCATTTCAGTTTCATATTTAACTGCAGTAATTTACCATTTTGCAATCCTCCCGGTGGATGCAATGTTTGTTTGTTTCCATATTGTAATGCGTCCTGTGTGTTGAAGTTATCCGTCTGGGAACTCCATGTCTTGTCGGTGTTCTCTGCATAATGGGAGCGCAGCTCCATAAGTAATATGTTTTGCCTCCTGTTGGCCTGCAGAACTATTGTTATAATATGTTTTGCCTCCTGTTGGCCTGCAGAACTATTGTTATGAATTGTGTATTCATTAATGGAAAATATTCCCGCATATTATTTAGACAGAATATGTTAATGTAGGAATAATGAGGATGTCTGTTACATGATTTAATATGCCATATTTGGGTTAATGGTAAGGTTCATAGGGAGGGACCATAGGTATAAAGGTACCTGTTTTCACCTGTGAGCTTCAGTTATGTTGTAGCTCTGCTATGTGAGCTGTATGGGGAGGCTGTCCATAGTCTGGTATACCCCAACCAGTGGTTTGGCAGGGTAGGCCTGATTGGTTTGGCAGGGTAGGCCTGATTTGAGGCTTAGGTTTTTGATTCATATTCAAACTTGTATTTTAAGTCTGTTCATTTTGTAAATACCTTTTAGTAGGTTATGTACATTTTCTTTGGATTTTGTCATTCTCCTGGAATTACCTTTCACTGTTACTAAACTGGACACTATTTTGCACTTGATGCTACTGACTGCCCTTAAGGCTGCTCCAACATCTGGTCCCTACGACATGTGCCTAATGAGGTGCAAATGGACAATGAATGCACCAATCCTCTCCCAACTTGGCATGGTATAGTTTGATATGGAATATTTTCTTAATTTATAGACTAATCAACGGTGGTCCTGGCCGATATGCCGCCATAGGCGGAACATGGAAAAAATGCCGCTCTCCTATACTCGCAAAGTAGAATAGTAGCCTAGGCTATACGGTGTCGGCCTGCAATTCACTTTTATGAATGTCTGTGTAACCTACCATTTGTAAAACAGGCAATTTACCATTAATTTATGTTAATGGATGTAATAATTAATTTACCGCTCTCATTCTCGGAGTGGAAAAGTTGTTTGCAGAGTTCAAAACCTCCTACGCTTGTGAGAAACAACTTTTGGTTTATTTCATAACATATTTTACATGCTCCATATGAGCATGTGTCTGGTTTCTCTGTCCTGTTAATGTAGACGGAGCACGCATAGAAGTACCTGGCTTGCTTCTCGCAAATGTCAAATGTAGGAAAGTGGCCAGCTGGGCTTCTCAGTTTTTCTTCACCTCACACAGTAAGTCAACGAAGTCCGTTTAAAAAATTAATATATATATATATACAGTGATCCCTCGCCACTTCGCGGTTCACTTATCGCGGATTCGCTATTTCGCGGATTTTCATAATGCATTTTTTATTTTTTTTTGGTGCATTGTGCTCTGCATTCTGATTCGCTAAAAACTCACTCCCGCTTCTTGTATCAAAACATGCTACGAATTGTGCTATCATTTTGTCGTCTCGTGCAGTTATGTGTACATACATAAAACAGCTTGGCAAATTTACATTAAGTTGGCCAGGAAGGAAGGAAGGACTAACGCTTGGTCGCTTAGCAACCATGGTGCGAATGGCCACTGAACTTAAGCGAGTAGCTGAGGAATGGGACCCTTTGATGAGCCGTTCATTACAGTTCTCCAACGTAATCGATGGTGGCATGTCGGTGTACAAGGATCTTTTTGCAAAGAAGAAAAAAGAGCGACAACAGCTGCCTATCACTATGCTCTTCTCCCGAACAAACACACCTGCACCGCGGGCTTCAGAAGAAGAGAACACTGCAGAGCGCAGTCAGGATGCAGCGGCCCAGTCTGAAGAGCAGTGAAACGGCCTACACGTGAGTCACTGTATTTGTATACATGTAATAGTTGCTAATTGTAAAAAAAAAAAAAGTTTTCTATTTCGCGGATTTCACTTATCGCGGGTCATTTTCGGAACGTAACCCCCGCGATAAACGAGGGATTACTGTATATATTTTTTTTTACATTCATTCAAATATATAGTAGTTCCTCACAGTATTTGAAAACTCTTTCCAACACTCTCCCCCTCGATAATCAGCATCGCTGATAAATAGGCTATGGACATGTTGCATGTATTTGTTTCTATTTTAATGATGGTCAATTTTAATCTTCATACTAGAGCATAGATGTCCCCGTTCATAAGCTAATTGTCAATTCATTATCTTATAGTCTACTTCCTGGAAAGCCTAAGGTAGGCCTAGGTTTTTTTTAATACGTTTTAAGGAAAGGAGAAATACTTGCTCTTGTATCTGACATACGCTAGTGGCTTTGATAGACGGGTGCTTTTACGGGGTTGTGAGTACGCTGATTCTCTCTATAGGCCTATATGTCCATTCAGGAAGTTTCCTAAAGAAGCCTGTCTGGACTCCATCTCTTTAATAAGAGTCAAACGCTCCTGTCTTGATTTAGTCTTGTAAAAAGTCTGTTTTTCAGTAGCTTAGGCTACATTATTTCTCTCATTACAGCGTCCTCTCTTTGAAGAACATATGCCACTGCCATCGAATGGCCACAGCAGCAGGGTTTGTGGCATTATGTGACTATTTCGGGAAAGGTTTGAGAACACATCGGTCTTCGCTTGAATGGTTTTGTGCATCGAAATAGGATCTGTATTAGAAAATGTTATATGCAGAAAAGCCGACGGACAAGGTAGGCATATATCATTATTTTGACCTGTTAATGTTGTCAATACAAAAATGTGACAGGTCCTCTCCAACCTGGCATTTCTTCATTTGTCGAGTAATATTTATAAGTAATAACCTGAATAATAATGAAATGACATGATAATAACGAAGTTTCAATTAGTTTTTTTTTAAAGACGCATATCAATTTCGTCAAGTGTAAAAACAGAATTGTTACCTCCCCTTTTTTGATTACCATTTGTCTGGTGGCTGTGCTTAGGGAGCTGGAACTCTGTGGGGTGTCTGCACCAGAGTGGGAGTGTTAACTTTGACCTTTTGGAGCGACAGTGGTAAGGGGCAGGAGTCCGAATCGGCTACAATCTGGGCCTTGTCTGGTCTTGGAACACTAGCTATGTTCTTGGGTGGTCGTGTTGGAAGTTGAACATTGGAGAGCGGGTCCTTGTACACCACTGTCTTGTCCTCCCGTCTTTTCAGCACAGCTCTACCAGGTCCATCCAGAAGGTCTGTTTTGTTGGCTCGTAAATGTTCTGAGCAACCCAGGCTTTGTTTTTTTGGGGAGAACCATACTGTACCTGGGTGTGCCTGAGAAGAAATGAAACCCCAATCAGCAATTTTCTCACTTCCGCATAAGATTTACACACTAAGTCTGCCTGGTGTCTACCTTTCCTGAAAATAAGATGACAAAGTATGCACAATGACAGTAACAAGCATTACTGGAAAGAGTGACATTATGTAACTTTCATCAAGTCTACAAAGACATGAAAACAATGACAATGTGATTAGCTTCTCCCTAACCCTAGACAATGTCTCCATAGAATCCATGACCTCTCCGTTATAGAATCCATGACCTGTCCATTGCAAAACCATCACATTTTACCTGCATCAGTAGTTGCCTGTCAGGTGTTTTTGTCCGGGGCTACAGCAAAAATGTGTGATGTCGGGGTTACTCGTGAACCAGAGTTGGGGAAACCCTGATGTAAGGTGCAAATTCGAACACATGTTAAAATCCGAAAAGCTTGTGAGAGTACATTGTAATGCACTCAATTGTGGTGCAACTTAATGGGTTGGTTCTGGCTGACATGGAGCAGTGGTCCATTAACTTGAGGTTTCCTGTGACATAAAAACCCCCATAAGCAACAAGACAACGTCAAATCAGTCTTTTATACATAAACTCAGCAAAAAAAAAAGGCATCCTCTCACTGTCATCTGTTTTATTTTCAGCAAACTTAACGTGTAAATATTTGTATGAACATAAGATTCAACAACTGAGACAAACTGAACAAGTTCCACAGACATGTGACTAACAGAAGTGGAATAATGTGTCCCTGAACAAAGCGGGGGTCAAAAGTAACAGTCAGTATCTGATGTGGCCACCAGCTGCATTAAGTACTGCAGTGCATCTCCTCATGGACTGCACCAGATTTGCCAGTTCTTGCTGTGAGATGTTACCCCACTCTTCCACCAAGGCACCTGCAAGTTCCCAGACATTTCTACATTTCTAGGGGGGAATGTCCCTAGCCCTCACCCTCCGATCCAACAGGTCCCAGACGTGCTCAATGGGATTGAGATCTAGGCTCTTAGCTGGCCATGGCAGAACACTGACATTCCTGTCTTGCAGGAAATCACGCACAGAATGAGCAGTATGGCTGTTGTCATGCTGGAGGGTCATGTCAAGATGAGCCTGCAGAAAGGGTACCACATGAGGGAGGTTGATGTCTCCCCTGTAACGCACAGCGTTGAGATTGCCTGCAATGACAACAAGCTCAGTCCGATGATGCTGTGACACACTGCCCCAGACCATGACGGACCCTCCACCTCCAAATCGATCTCGCTCCGTAGTTCAGGCCTCGGTGTAACGCTCATTCCTTCGACGATAAACGCGAATCCAACCATCACCCCTGGTGAGACAAAACCGCGACTCGTCAGTGAAGAGCACTTTTTGCCAGTCCTGTCTGGTCCAGCGACGGTGGGTTTGTGCCCATAGGCGACGTTGCTGCCGGTGATATCTGGTGAGGACCTGCCTTACAACAGGCCTACAAGCCCTCAGTCCAGCCTCTCTCAGCCTATTGCGGACAGTCTGAGCACTGATGGAGGGATTGTGCGTTCCCTGTGTTACTCTGGCAGTTGTTGCCATCCTGTACCGGTCCCTCAGGTGTGCTGTTCGGATGTACTGATCCTGTGCAGGTGTTGTTACACGTGGTCTGCCACAGCGAGGACAATCGGCTGTCCATCTTGTCTCCCTGTAGCGCCGTCTTAGGCGTCTCACAGTACGGGCATTGCAATTTATTGCCCTGGCCACATCTGCAGTACTCAGGCATTGCGCAAGGAGGCATAAGGCACGTTCACACAAATGAGCAGGAACCCTGGGCATCTTTCTTTTGTTGTTTTTCAGAGTCAGTAGAAAGGTCTCTTTAGTGTCCTAAGTTTTCTTAACTGTGGCCTTAATTGCCTACCGTCTGTAAGCTGTTAGTGTCTTAACGACCGTTGCACACGTGGATGTTCATTAATTGTTTATAGTTCATTGAACAAGCATGGGAAACAGTGTTTAAACCCTTTCAATGAAGATCTGTGAAGCTATTTGGATTTTTACGAAATATCTTTGAAAGACCTGGTCCTGAAAAAGGCCCGTTTCTTTTTTTACTGAGTCTATAAGTGAAAGCATTATTGCTAACTGTTTTGATAAGCAGTGATCTGATAGCTACATATACAGTATATTTTCTCATTGCATTGATGCATGTTAGGATTGCACATCAGCAAAGCATTTTCAACAATATTCAGCAAATAACCTAACAAAAACTACTTCAGTTCCCTTGTCGTCGCCTGGCTGATCTTGTGAGTGACTAACTGAAAACCTAGCTAGCTAGCTACTTAGTACCTGTGCCGTTAGCACGCCCCCTACTTACACGCCCGCAATAGCGAGAGGGACAAGTAAGTACACTCTTGCAAGCAATATGCAAAATTAGCGCTCGAGTTCAACAAAATGGATTATAACGTTGTGTATAAGGTTTGGCATGACAACTTTGTGTGCAACATCTAAAGACCTGCATCATGATACTGGGAGCTTTGCTGTTTATTAAATGATGTATCTGGGTGTTTTTGGAGCCTCAGTTCATGTTTTCTAGACACACTGAAACTCCAGCATGAAGCTCAGAAAGCTATTTGCTGATGGGGTAGCTTGTCCTGGGCTGAGCGGGAGCTTCCTTCGGTAAGGGTGGGAGGGCCAAGAGACCGGAGGTGGCAGGATGGAGTGCTCGGGTTGGGGTGTAGGGTTTGAGCATAGCCTGAGGGAAGGTAGGGGCAGTTCCCCTTGCTGCTCCCTAGGCAAGTATCATGGTCTTGTAGTGGATGCGATCTTTGACTAGAAGCCAGTGGAGTGTGCGGAGGAGCGGGGTGACATGGCAGAATTTGGCAAGGTTGACCACCAGGCGGGCTGTAGCGTTCTGTATAAGATGAGGTTGTACTCTATTGATGCTGTAGAGCATGCAGGAGCAAGTCACAGGTTTGATGTTTGCAGAGAACAGCAGGGTGTTGTCCAGGGTCACGCCAAGGTTATTTGCACTCTGGGAGGGGGACACCGTGGAGTTGTCAACTGCGATGGAGAGGTCTTGAAGCAGGCAGGCCTTTCCCGGGAGGAACAGCAGCTCCGTCTTGTCAAGGTTGAGCTTGAGGTGGTGCGCCGACATCCAAGCTGAGATATCTGTCAGGCATGAAGAGACGCGTGTTGCCACCTGGGTTTCAGAAGGGGGTAAGGAGAAAAGAAGTTGCGGGTCATCCGCACAAGGTGCACCTGTGTAATGATCATGCTGTTTAATCAGCTTCTTGATATGCCACACCTGTCAGGTGGATGGATTATCTTGGCAAAGGATAAATGCTCACTAACAGGGATGTGCACAACATTTGAGAAATTAGCTTTACATGTTGTAAAATACAGATATCCCCAAAAATGACTTAAGTAGTACTTTAAAGTATTTTTACTTATGTGCGTTAAACCCCTGGATGTTACAGACAGTGTTAGCAGGGCAGGCCTGGCTTTATGCTGTCCAGCACACTCTTCACTAGGCTATAATGTGCTTTCAGTCTTCAAAGGTCTTTCAGGGTAATGGGACAGCTTTTGTCTTTGGCCAAGTATGTCAGGGAATAATTAGACAGTCGGACAGATTATTGATGCTGACGTTCTTGCCGTCCCTGGTGACTAAGGGCTTACCCCCGCCAACATCCCTCTCCCTCTCTCCACAGTCTTTCTTGACGATTCCTAAAAATATTCTACCCGGCTTCTACTCTGCAACCCAACTCTTATCAATACCTACATATGCCATACCTCACAACTGACTACTGTAAACACGATTGAAACGTACAGTATATGACCATCAGTATCCTACCTAGTTTCTGCACCTGTAGAGCTCTTTCTGGTTCAAGCAGCAAGGTAATGGCAACAAGGCATACTACTGTAACGGGTAAATCCATTTGAATTCAATCACTTTTTGACAGCACCCCTTCCATACATATTTGCCCATTGTAGAAGTGCTCAGAAAGGGACATTTTTGGACCTGAATGCCAAAACCTTCAAGAGATAAAGGTGCTCAACGTTGACTTATTTTGCGTACTCAACCATACCATGAGACATGTCTTCATCACTGGGTTGAGATGTAATTTACAACTTTTACAAACAGTGTTGTTAAACTGTATAATTCTTCCTCCTTTTTAATTTTTTTTTACAGTTAGGGGAGGGGAGAACCATCCTCCTGCACTCTGCAGCATGGCACTTGTTCACAGGGTCAGAATTAATGGATATTCTCAGCTCATTTAGTTGAGGGTTTACCTCTGAAGTAAAATCCACTCTGTCCTTGATGTGCTGATCAGTGAACTTTTTCCCATTTCTCTTTTTAACTGCAAGTGCTAAGAATTTAGTGTTGAAGTGGATTTCAAAATGAGAGAGAATTGCCAGTCTGTCGACAGGGTACGACCAAAGCCAGAATTTGTTTTACCCCTGCCTCAAGTGTCCACGAATTTTGAGTAGGCATTCTCCCCTTAACCTCTGATTTGGCCCACAAAGGAGATCTATAGGCCTACCAGGCATATATGCAACATTTGTCCTGAGGCATACATACAGTAATCACACCTTTCATTCTGATATCCAATGATGTCTTAATGATGACAGTCATCCACTTTCTTCATTGGTGCTTTATAGTTAAAAACGTTTTGGCCATAGTGAGAAACGAGTGAAAATGGCTGTCTGACAAATTCCTTCTCGTCAGAAGGCCAACATGGAGGGGGGTTGTCAAGAGGCAGCTTTTGTAAATTGTGGACCAGAGCCAAGGTTTGCAAGGTGGAAGAAGAGAAGCAGTCTATTGCCATTGTGATGGATGGGAGTGGGACTGGAGCTGGGTTTGTTTGGGTGTGGGCAGACTGGGGTGAGGAAAGTAGACAGGGCCAGCATGGTTTCAGCCTCCTACCTGGGTCAGAGAACCAGGAGAGCCCAGGCTAGCCTGAGGAGTGGGAAAATATATATTCTTTAGATTTAGGCCATACTTGGCCAGAAATGCCTTTTTTAAAAGTAGGCTACTTTGGTTAGGGCAAGTATGTTGACATCCACACTGCCAATAGCACAGTGCGATAGATGTACGAGAGAACCAATTTTTATGTACCTGGTGTGGTGGAGTGTTTGTGCACATTAGCCAAAAATGAAATTGTATTTATCCATTTACTTTGTCTTTACATAGTGTCATCTAATGATGTGCCTTGATGCACAGGAAGTGGAAACGGGCAACAGGGTGATAATCTGTTATGTCAGCTTGTTCACCTGGTGTGACACAAGACTCCTTCCTAGCTGTTACAGGAAACGGGCTGTTTGTCACTGCATCCGTCTGCATATGTTCATCAAGCAGTTCATTTTGGATGTGGGGAATTTGACCTGGAAGTGAAACCTGATTTTAATGGACAAAGTGGACAGTTGAGTCAGCACGTGTTACTTTCTCTCTTCCCTTCTTGTCTTGTGATTTGGGTCTGCTATTCTTTCATGGCAATGTGACTAATTCAAAGCCATACTTAACTGCCCTTTAATTGAACACATATGGACCATGATTTGCTCGCTTGACGACCGGTATGTGAAAAACGGAACTCCCATACCTGAAACTTGAATCACAACATAAAACGAGGACCATTTCCTTTTCTTGACAATGGGGAGTGAAAATGAAAGAAATCATGACTAAAAGGTAGAGAATGACTTTTAAATTGAAGGTCATTATTAGTCAGCATTGAATTCCCATCGTCTTGGATCAGAAGCTGGGAAGATGAGAAGGGGTTGAAACAATGCCAGCATCCTGTTCACAGGATGGTACGGCTCCTCTCCAGCCCCTTTGAGCTTCACTTAGTCAGACAGTGACATTGACTGTTTTCCATTTATTTAACCACTCATGGTATGAATTTTCTCAACTTGCATTTCAGCATATGTAGTATTTGAAAATGTTTGCACAGTGTATCCATGAAGTAGTGGTATAATATCACTAGGTAACAAGATGGCTGCCCAGGAGATGGAGCTCTGTGAGACACTGTAATTTGAGTTCAGATATTGTTTCTCCAGGGTGGGGAAACCGTCTCAATAAAGCGCTTCAATGGAGAGGCCTCTATTCACCAGGAGCCCAGGGGCAGCCTATTAGGCTGATCTTACTGAAAAATGCATCTGTTTAGAGAACCAGGGTGCCGGTATTTTCCTGTTTAATATATGCGACTACTAGGGGAAGAGAAACTGTCTGGATCGAAATCTGTGTAATTACAATGAACTCCCAACCTGTATTTCCCCCACAGGAATACAAACGTGAGCGAGAGGCCTGTGTGAACTACATATGAAGTGCCTGCCCTCTCCCTGTGTGCTGCAGGCTGAAGTATGGGACTGGTGCTGGACCTACAGTACTCAGCAATAGACCCGTTTCTCTAGCACAATACTTAACATGTCATCAGGCCGTGAGATGCATTTGATAATAGGTGTTATGCTGTTTCTGTTTGATCATATTTAGCCTAAGCTGGTTCACTTAAGCTATTCGGTTTGTTAGTTCACTCACTGACACGCCTTTTCATTACTCAAACACCTCACATTTTCGTTTGCTCGCGCTCTCTCTTCACCTCTTTCTTTCTCTTTTCTTTCTCTCTCAATTCAATTCAAGGGGCTTCATTGGCATGGGAAACATATGTTAACATTGCCATAGCAAGTGAACTAGATAATATACAAAAGTGAAATAAACAATTAAAATGAACAGTAAACATTACACTCACAGAAGTTCCAAAAGAATAAAGACAGTATTGAACCCACTTTCTTATCATTTTGATCCACATTACCTGTAGGTGAGTAGTGTCCTACACCTACATAAATTGTCTTGCTGATATGATTTTACACTCCAAGTTGAGAAGGCTACACTGCCAATAGAGAAGACAAACTTGCTCTTCTTTCGACATTAGGCTAAATCAGGGGAGCAGTCATATCTTAATTGATACTGGCCGTGCTCCCAGATTGGCTTGTTTTCGCTGCATTCCTGCTCAGTTGCAGCTTTCTGTTTCCTGTTCACTTTTGCCTTACTTTTATACCAGTTGGCAGTTTCCACATAGACCCTTGTTCTCTTTTCCCTGTTCTGAAATGAGGCTATGTGAGAGAGATTCATTTGCCACTATAGCACACACCAAATCATGTCTTAATGATTGATTCATGCTTTATAAAACTCATAACTAGCTCTGCCCAGTTGGTTACAATTATCAAATCTAACTTTATTTGTCACATGCTTCGTTCACAAAAGTGAAATGCTTACATACAGGTCCTTGCCAACAATGCAGAGAAAGAAAAAATAAACATTATAGAAAAACTTGGCCGTATACACGGGGTGATTGTGTAGGGGGTACGATGTAATTGAGGTAGATATGTACATATACGTATGGGTAAAGTGACTAGGCAGCTGGATAGATAATAAACAGTTACCAGACACTCATTTAACACCATCCAAAATAATGTGTTAATTTAAGCAACAAGGCACGGGGGGGGGGGGATATATGGCCAATATACCACGGCTAATGGCTGTTCTTAACGCACGACACAACGCGGAGCTGACAGCCAATCAGCATTCAGGGCTCAAACCACCCAGTTTATAAAAACAGATAGTTACCAACTCCTGCATATATCCTTTTTCATTCAAGGACTGTGAATTATTTGTTTTCTAAACAACCTTTACTTGGCATACAGTTGGCAGAATAAAGTCTTTTGTTTTTCCTGTGCAAGAATTAATGCATTTTTGCCTGCGATGGGCTCGATAAGTAAATGCATCTAAATATCATTAAAGTCAAGAAGTCTTAATGGATTTACTTCGAGAGCCTTCATTTCCCTTTATCTACGGTTCCATTTTAGGGAGAATGCTTTGTTTTTTTATTCGCTTTTCACTGTCCGCACACATGAACAGAAGACTGAAGCCCAGGCAGCGCCTAAAATTAGATCCTTATTTAGCATTTGCACAAAGGAGCTGGGCTGTCTTGCATTTTGGAAATAATTTCCTATCTCAAAGAAGCTCAGAGCAGCTGTTGTTGAGGGAACGTGCGGTAATACTGGATTCATTCTCATTTAAGGCGTTTCAACACCAGGAAAAGGTGGAGAAGAACAATAATCTAAAAGACCATTTCCTATGCACGTTTGTTCTCAACCTGATATCCATGAGGTAGTGAAGCCAAATAATTACCACTGCTATCTGGGCATTTTAATCATATACAGTATTGCAATGGGCAAATCACTGCAAATGTACATCTGACAGCAGTAAAGAGCGAGTGAGCGGTGCTAAGCCCAAACGACAGTGGCCTTCCCCTCAGTCACCCCAGGGCCCTGGTCAGTCAAGACTTTGTCTGGAGTGACAGTCATTCTTCTCTTTTCCCTCTGCTGGAGAAGTAAGTCGCCTCACACGGACCCTGACTCTCTTTACCCCACTTCCTATAAAGTCACAAGCTCTCTGGTCTGGCCTGAGCCAACACAATGCTCTCTCCAGCACCCCGTTCTGTATGCCCACACAGAGTAGGTGAGACATACTTTGCACACATTGAAAGGGAAAGATGGCAGCTTGTGAGCGTCCAAAGATTCCAGTCATTTTGAAGTGCTCACATGGAAACAGGAGTTCACTGGGTCCACAAAAATCAAGTTATTTGATGCCAAGCCAAAATTTCATACAGGTTATATCCATTACGATGAATCATAAGACTGAAGGTACTGTACAGCAGACAGATTTGGAGAATAATATGCTTTACAGTATCTTCAGTTTTTATGATTCATCGTAATGGATATATCCTGTTTGAAATTTGTGCTTGATTTGAAATAATTGTGGCCTTCCCCTGTATTATGAGAACTGGCTTTAAGTGAAACCTCAAAATGAGGACAGGGAAACACACAGATTATTCATGTGTGATGACGTTAGAGACTAAGATTATATGGTTTCTATGTGTTTCAGTAGGCTTTGTCAGAGTATGCGTCTTATGGTGGTGTGCTTGTTCATGATGGGGGGTTTTAATGAGGCTTGAGGTTTTTCCTCCTCTGCCTTCTACGTTATTCTCAAAGTTATGACGATAACCCTTAATTAACTGTGATCTGGTGTAAATGAGCTCTAACGAGCCAAAGGGCATAGCTAATAATCAGAGGGACCATCTCATTGCCATGTGACTTCTCTGGGTGGTCAGAGTGTATATCTGATTCAATAGCTTCTCATTCCTTGCAGACTGGATGTGCAGGATAGCCTAGCGGTTAGAGCGTTGGGCCAGTAACCAAAAGGTTGCTGGTTTGAAGCCCCGAGCCGGCATTGTTCTGCCCTTGAGCAAGGCAGTTAACCCCCAACGACAGCTGCTCCCCGGTCTCTGATGACATGGACGTCGATTAAGGCTGCCCCCCTCCACACCTCTGATTCAGAAGGGTTGCATTAAATGCGGAAGACACATTTCGGTTGAATGCATTGTTGTTTAACTGACTAGGTATCCCCTTTCCCCAAATATCATTCCAACGGGCAACAGATATGCAGTAAAAAAAGAAAAATGTGTCTAAATTATACAATATTGTTCTAGGACCACGAAATGGATCCTGGATGCTTGGCTCCTGTACCTCTACATCCTACATAGTCTCTCTGAAAGCTTTCCCCAGCAGTTGTGTGTTTGTGTAATAACCGCAAAACTTTCCGTTGCTATTATTCATTATGTGTGTGAGATGACGTCTCATCGTCCTCTTGTTCCCCCCTCAGTCCATCCTGCTGCTGGGAGGCGTGGCTCTAGCCTGCCTGGCTCTGGACCTCCTCTTCCTGCTCTTCTACTCCTTCTGGCTGTGCTGCCGGCGGAAGAAGAGCGAGGAGCAGCCCAACGCCGACTGCTGCTGCACCGCCTGGTGTGTCATCATCGCCACGCTCGTCTGCAGGTGAGTCCCACGTGGAAAGACGTAAGGCTCTGATCACTCAACAGACCATTGGTTCACTACCCAAAATACAGGCCTAGCTGTAATGAGGTGGGCCATCTCTAATTTCAACATGTAAAGCCTGGGACTGCAGACGACAATGCAAGGATTAGCAATGTTCGCCATCACCCCTTAACCTCCTCTGATTAGCCATGTTCACCATCACCCCTTAACCAACTCGATTGGCCCTGTAGTGCACAGACATAAGCGTATTTCATGCATGATGGAGCAGTTTGTGCCTTTTTAATCTCCTCCTTGATACCTTTGTTATCTAACACATTGCCAGCAGTCTTCCTCTGAGATGAGTGAACACCACCCACGGTGTCATACGTGACTGGCTTTAAGACCTCATGCCTAGTCTGCCGGAGGGAATTTATTAGGGGTTTAACGGTACATGTATTCGTACCGAACCATTCGGTACAGGGACCTCGGTTCGGTCCATACCGTGAACCCGAATGAATACATAAAAGATATTTACAGTCCAAAATACAAACACTAGTCCTATGTCTCTTGAGTCCATTTCAGGCTATTCCGTTAAAACAGCTAGAGCCTTTGCGTACTTTTTTTATCGACATTTAAATTTTAATTGGCGAATATCAAACTATACTCTTGTGAGGTGCAGAAGTTTATTATTTTTGTATGATGGCAAGTGGTGGGGTTGATTAACCAGAATTGGAGGATCTTCATTCATCATTTAAATCTCCAGCTTGGGAACATTTTGGCTTCCCAGTAGATTACAGCGCCGATGGACAGAGAGTTGTGGATAAATGCTTAACAGTGTGTCGTTCCGCTCAAGGAGAATAGCCTATGCAGCTGCCAACACCTCATGTTGACGCCCCAGTATACCGGAACAAGACAGAAACGCTAAGAAATAACAACAACGTCGTCTCCCCTCTGCATTCAAGCATTCTTTGGCAGCTGATTCTGACCTGGCCAAAGAAATTACAATAGCGATTGTAAAAAAGAAACAGACTACCAGTCTTCGGTTTATAGCTGCGGACATGCGACCATTGACGGTGGTTGAGAATGGGGGGTTTCAGCCCCTCGTAAACGTGCTCGAGCAACTATCATGGTGCGTTCATAACCAAGAGGCAAGGGTACATTTTATATATAGGACTGGGAAAAATCCACTTGAATGGCCCTCCAACAGGTAACTTCCCACCTCTCACATAGTTCGAAACGCAGCATCAGAGTGGAATCTTGAGAGGCCCAACATAACAGTTCTGTCACAACAGACAATGCCAAGAACATTGTGAATGCTGAACATTGTGAATAGCATTTAATTTCCCCGCTGTACCGAAACCAAACTGAAACGTGACTCCAAAACCGCAATACATACCGAACCGTGGGTTTGGTGAACCGCTACACCCCTAGAATTGATGGATAGTTTACTCTGCTGGAGGCTGAGCTCTAAGGAGAGCAGAACTGTGACCTGTCTCCGAACTCATAATGGACACAGGAGGTATTTGACACACACACTGTCAGATGCCGCTTTTATTGTTGTTTACACCTCTCCCCTTCTGAACTGAGGATACAAGAGCAGATCTTCATTTGACGTTGGACTTCACAAACCATGGGTTGCATGCTGTAGTCTGGGGATGACAGACAGGACCCCCACAATTCTTCTAAACTTTGACCTGCAAACTTAATCACGTTGAGAAATTATTCTGTTTTTGTGTAGGAAAACACTTTCTCTGCAGTGGAAGGGATGTAGTGTTTAAGTTTGTGGTAGATTGTAGCATCTGAAAGCTGCTGGTTTAGTGTCTAACTACTCTGGTGAGATGGTGGTATTTTTAGAACTAATCTTCTGCTTACTTCATTGGAGCTCTCAATTGGAGGGTAGGCTACTTGGGTGCTTGCTGCTTGGTGTTAACCCCTTCCTCATCTGGTGTTCGCATTTTTTAAACAATCTAGCATCTGCTCAAGCAGAGAATGAGAGGTGCACAGGGTTAAAAGGCTTGACACCACAAATCCTTCTACTCGATACTTTCTGCAGTCCGCCTCAAATTAAATAATCCTCAGTCACTGCTACTTTTTTGTATCTAGGTTATTAGCTTCCCTTGTTAACAAACTATTGTTTTGGCATGTCGGTTAGGACATCTACTTTGTGTATGGCACAAGTAATTTTTCCAACAATTGTTTACAGACAGATTATTTCACTTATAATTCACTCTATCACAATTCCAGTGGGTCAGAAGTTTACATACACTAAGTTGACTGTGACATAAGCTGAAAGGCCGCTCAGCAAGGAAGAAGCCACTGCTCCAAAGCTGCCATTAAAAAAAAGCCAGACTACGGTTTGCAACTGCACATGGAGACAAAGATCGTACTTTTTTGAGAGATGTCCTCTGGTCTGATGAAACAGAAATACAACTGTTTGGACATTAATGACCATCATTATGTTTGGAGGAAAAAGGGGGATGCTTGCAAGCTGAAGAACACCATCCCAACCGTGAAGCAGGGGGTGGCAGCATCATGTTGTGGGGTTCTTTGCTGCAGGAGGGACTGGTGCACTTCACAAAATAGATGGCATCATGAGGGAGGAAAAATGTGGATATATTGAAGCAACATCTCAAGACATCAATCAGGAAGTTAAAGCTTGGTCGCAAATGGGTCTTCCAAATGGACAATGACCCCAAGCATACTTCCAAAGTTGTGGCAAAATGGCTTAAGGACAACAAAGTCAAGGTATTGGAGTGGCCTTCACAAAGCCCTGACCCCAAGCCAATAGAAAATTTGTGGGCAGAACTGAAAACGCTTGTGGTGCAAGGAGACCTACATACCTGACTCTGTTACACCAGCTCTGTCAGGAGGAATGGGCCAAAATTCACCCAACTTATTGTGGGAAACTTGTGGAAGGCTACCCAAAACGTTTGACCCAAGTTAAACAATTTAAAGGCAATGCTACCAAATACTAATTGAGTGTATGTAAACTTCTGACCCACTGGGAATGTGATGAAAGAAATAAAAGCTGAAATAAATCATTCTCTCTACTATTATTCTGACATTTCACATTTTTTTTAATAAAGTGGTGATCTTAACTGACCTATCTAGGACAGGGTATTTTTACAAGGATTAAATGTCAGGAATTGTGAAACTGATTTAAATGTATTGGCTAAGGTGTATGTAAACATCCGACTTCAACTGTGTGTGTGTGTATATATATATATATACACACACAGTTATATATACACTGCTCAAAAAAATAAAGGGAACACTAAAATAACACATCCTAGATCTGAATGAATGAAATATTATTACTAAATACCTTTTTCTTTACATAGTTGAATGTGCTGACAACAAAATCACACAAAAATGATCAATGGAAATCAAATTTATCAACCCATGGAGGTCTGGATTTGGAGTCACACTCAAAATTAAAGTGGAAAACCACACTACAGGCTGATCCAACTTTGATGTAATGTCCTTAAAACAAGTCAAAATGTGGCTCAGTAGTGTGTGTGGACTCCACGTGCCTGTATGACCTCCCTACAACGCCTGGGCATGCTCCTGATGAGGTGGCGTATGGTCTCCTGAGGGATCTCCTCCCAGACCTGGACTAAAGCATCCGCCAACTCCTGGACAGTCTGTGGTGCAACGTGGCGTTGGTGGATGGAGCGAGACATGATGTCCCAGATGTGCTCAATTGGATTCCGGTCTGGGGAACGGGCGGGCCAGTCCATAGCATCAATGCCTTCCTCTTGCAGGAACTGCTGACACAGTCCAGCCACATGAGGTCTAGCATTGTCTTGCATTAGGAGGAACCCAGGGCCAACCGCACCAGCATATGGTCTCACAAGGGGTCTGAGGATCTCATCTCGGTACCTAATGGCAGTCAGGCTACCTCTGGCGAGCACATGGAGGGCTGTGCG
Source organism: Salvelinus alpinus (assembly GCF_045679555.1). NCBI lineage: Eukaryota > Metazoa > Chordata > Actinopteri > Salmoniformes > Salmonidae > Salvelinus > Salvelinus alpinus. Next base: position 47,700,446 of record NC_092086.1, read on the forward strand.
GCCCCCAAAGAAATGCCACCCCACACCATGACTGACCCACCGCCAAATCGGTCATGCTGGAGGATGTTGCAGGCAGCAGAACGTTCTCCATGGCGTCTCCAGACTCTGTCACGTGCTCAGTGTGAACCTGCTTTCATCTGTGAAGAGCACAGGGCGCCAGTGGCGAATTTGCCAATCTTGGTGTTCTCTGGCAAATGCCAAACGTCCTGCACGGTGTTGGGCTGTAAGCACAACCCCCACATGTGGACGTCGGGCCCTCATACCACCCTCATGGAGTCTGTTTCTGACCGTTTGAGCAGACACATGCACATTTGTGGCCTGCTGGAGGTCATTTTGCAGGGCTCTGGCAGTGCTCCACCTGCTCCTCCTTGCACAAAGGCGGAGCTAGCGGTCCTGCTGCTGGGTTGTTGCCCTCCTCCACGTCTCCTGATGTACTGGCCTGTCTCCTGGTAGCGCCTCCATGCTCTGGACACTAAGCTGACAGACACAGCAAACCTTGCCACAGCTCGCATTGATGTGCCATCCTGGATGAGCTGCACTACCTGAGCCACTTGTGTGGGTTGTAGACTCCGTCTCATGCTACCACTAGAGTGAAAGCACCGGCAGCATTCAAAAGTGACCAAAACATCAGCCAGGAAGCATAGGAACTGAGAAGTGGTCTGTGGTCACCACCTGCAGAACCACTCCTTTATTGGAGGTGTCTAGCTAATTGCCTATAATTTCCACCTTTTGTCTATTCCATTTGCACAACAGCATGTGAAATTTATTGTCAATCAGTGTTGCTTCCTAAGTGGACAGTTTGATTTCACAGAAGTGTGATTGACTTGGAGTTACATTGTGTTGTTTAAGTGTTCCCTTTATTTTTTTGAGCAGTGTATATAAACAACATACAAAGCTGCAATAAAATCACATTTGTTTAGTCTAACTATGCCTAAAAAGCCAGGCCTTTCTGGGATTCTCAATGAGTTTCTTGTGACTTTCTGGATTGACATATGTGTATTAATTATAGTGGGAGTGGTATTGATTTGTTTAAAGCTGATGAAGTGGTTGTTGTCTGACTGAGAGACGCTGTTATGAAGATGAGGACATATTGATTCTATTTAGAGAGTAAGTTGATGCCACAGAACACTGAATAAGTGGAGAGAGGAAGTTGGAGAGGCATTGTTGTGCAATGTAATCTTCTGTATGATTATGAACAGTGAAGAGTATTACACAGAAACCATTTTTTGTGGTCATGTGATGGGTCTCGGCTGTTACTTTTATTTATTTTATTTAACTAGATTTAAGTCAGCTGTTGAACAGCTCTAGGCTGAACCACAACCTGTTTTAATGGCCAGCCATATTTAGGCTTTAGTTTGCATCATTGGTATATGCAAGTTCCTGCGCTGCACTGCAGTCAAAATTGCCGTAGAATCATGCCAGTTTTCAGCGTCTCTGTCTGAAACGTTGGTTCCTTACCAAACACCATGCCAACGTCCCTATTCTCTGGGATAGACAGGATAACCGTGAGGCCTCGTCTCTGCAGGTAGTCCTCCAGCAATGTACTGGAAAGTAACGAAAAAGTTAGCAAAACAAAGGATTTCCCACGTTCAAACTGAAATCATGTGACAAATGAGCCCCCACCGTAGTTTCCATGGCAACATTCTCTCAGAAGCCACCTCAGGACACAGAAGAAGACCCAGAGGGGCTGGCTCAGAGCAGGCAGGGGTTTGGCTCAGAGGAGGCAGAGGGATTCTCAAGGACTCTGGTGGTTTAGCGTTAGAACCCTTTGAATGACAATAATATTGTGGTGTATTTTCAGGAATTAGGCTACCCCAAGAATTCTGCAAAAGTGTCAATCTTGCGGAGCTAATCACACTAGATGGTCTACTATACTGGACAAAATGTAAACGCAAGGTATAAAGAAATACAAGATCCCAGACATTTTCCATACACACAAAAATATTATTTCTCTCAAATATTGTGCACAAATTTGTGTACATCCCTGTTAGTGAGCATTTCTCCTTTGCCATTTCAAGAAGCTGATTAAACAGCATGATCATTACACAGGTGCACCTTGTGCTGGAGACAATAAAAGGCCACTCTAAAATGTGCAGTTTCGTCACACAACACAATGCCACAGATGTCTCAAGTTTTGAGGGAGCATGCAATTGGCATGCTGACTGCAGGAATGTCCAACGGAGCTGTTGCCAGAGAATTGAATGTTAATTTCTCTACCATAAGCCTCCTCCAACAACGTTTTATAGAATTTATCAGTACCGTGCTGAGGTGTATTTATGTCTGTAATTAAGCCATTTTGTGGGGGAAAACTCATTCTGATTGGCTGAGCATGGCTCCCATGACTGCGCCCCTGCCCAGTCATGTGAAATCTATAGATTATTTATTTATTTCAATTGACCGATTTCCTTCTATGAACTGTAACTCAGTAAAATCTTTGAAATGTTGCGTTTTATATTTTTGTACTGTATACTTCAATGGGATGGCAAAGTATCACGTTGGGGTAAATGCTAAGGACGATATACCCTTTCACTATCAAAGAGTAGCTCTGTGTCTAGTACAGTGGGAAACCAGACCAAACTGTTCTGTTTCTAAATCCTTCCTTCCGGAGTCCCTCCCAACCAATGATTTACACGGCTGTCTGGAATAACGACAGGCTAGTCCACCACAATCACACAGACAAGCTTTGGAATCCCTGGGTCTCACAAAGGGTCATGTTCTGAGTGTCAGTGACAGATAAGTGAATGAACAGTGCTGTCTGTCAAAATAATGGACCTAGAATTCCTAGAAAAACGTTCCTTTTCGATTATGCAGCCCCTTTGTGAGTGATCTCTTAACTTCTTGGCGCTACGGATCCCTTTTGCGGGATCATTTTCCTAAACAACCGCTGAATTGCAGGGCGCCAAATATATTACTAAAAATATTTATAATCATGCAATCACAATTGAAATATACCAAAACACAGCTTAGCTTGTTGTTAATCCACCTATCGTGTCAGATTTTGAAAATATGCTTTACAGCGAAAGCAATCCAATTTTTTGTGAGTGTATCAATCAATGCTAGAACAGCTAGCTCCAAATTAGCATGGTCAGAAAAGCAATAAAATGAATCGCTTACCTTTGATAATCTTCGGATGTTTGCACTCACGAGACTCCCAGTTACACAATAAATGTTATTTTTGTTCGATAAATATTACTTTTATAACAAAAACGCCATTTGGGTTGCGCTTTATGTTCAGAAAACCACAGCCTCGTTCCGTTCGACCAAAATTCCAAAAAGTATCCGTAATGTTCGTAGAAACATATCAAATGTTTTTTATAATCAATCCTCAGGTTGTTTTTAACATACATAATCGATAATATTTCAACCGGACCGTAACCTATTCAATAAGAGGGAAAGAAATGGAGAGCTACCCCTCTCGCACGCAGGAACTAATCAAAGGACACCTGACTAGTTTAGAAAAATCTCGCTCATTTTTTCCCAAATAAAAGCCTGAAACTATGTCTAAAGCCTGGTCACAGCCTGAGGAAGCCATTGGAAAAGGAATCTGGTTGATACCCCTTTAAATGGAAGAAAGTCGGGAAATGAAACACAGATTAAAAATTAAAAATACATTAAAAAATCATTTCCGTTTTAGATTTCCTCAGGTTTTCGCCTGCAAAATCAGTTTTGTTATACTCACAGACAATATTTTGACAGTTTTGGAAACTTTGGATTGTTTTCAATCCTAATCTGTAAATTATATGCATATTCTACTATCTGGACCTGAGAAATAGTCCGTTTACCTTGGGAACGTTATTTAAAAAATAAATTAAAAAATCTGACCCCTAGCGTCAAGAAGTTAGGACAAAGCTATTGGCCATTCTGGCCACTCTGTAGTGTCTGAGGTCTGGGGCACAGCCCAGTATTTATGACTGATGAAAGGTTTTTGGTCTTCTCACCTCAGTCTCCCTCCATCCGTCTGTGGATAGGCACTTCCCAGCCTTCTGTTTCAAGGTGCTGTGACCCAGATGGAGGATGGTACCGCTCCCTGAACTGTAATTGCATCTCTGGCTGAATCTGAATGATGGATATCTGTCCTCCCTGAACCCCCAGTGAGTAATGACCATCTGCCCGCTGCCTTAACAGTGAGCTTCTGGAGTCTCTCTGCCCGCCTCTCTGGCACTGGCCCTTCTGTGAGAACGAATCCATCCACATGATGCAAGTCTCTGCAAGCCCAGGCAGCTGAAAATATTTCTTCCCGGCCGTGGGAGTCTTATCCACTCCCATCTATGCTTGTAGGGAGAAGAGATTCATCAAACTCTCTTCGCCCTACCCTCCTTTCACAGGCTATGAGAGGGTCTCTCCCCATTGGGAAGAAGCACAACCCATAATAAGCAGCGGAGGTATCATGAATTGAGCAAGACTACTCTCTGTGCTTAATGCTAATGTGTAATTCATGTGGTCTGTGCTAGGGATGGGCCCGGTTAATCAAACGGACGTTAGTATTTGATTATTTGCGAGTGTACATTTTCTGCTGCAAAAATGTGTAGGCCTATTTTAACATTGAATAGGCTTTGTCTGAATTAACTAAAATGATCCATGATGTGACATTACTACATACAATTAAATACCGTGACATTTGACATTCTTCATTTAATAAAACAACAAACTTTTTAATATAGTTTTTATGATGTGCACCCCATAAAAATAAAAAAAAGACACACTGGTAGCCCTCACACATTTCACTCGTGTAAATCGGTAGGCGATGTGAACAAAACCTTTAAACAGGTCAAAATTCACAAAGCCGCTGGGCCAGACTGATTACCACGACATGTACTCAAAGCATGCGCGGATCAACTGGCAAGTGTCACTGACATTTTCAACCTCTCCCTGACTGAGTCTGTAATACCTACATGTTTCAAGCAAACGACCATATTCCCTGTGCGCAAGGAAGCAAAGGCAACCTGCCTAAATGACTACCGCCCCATGACACTCACGTCTGTAGCCAATGAAGTGCTTTGAAAGGCTGGTCATGGCTCACATCAACAACATCCTCCCAGACACCCTAGACACCTCCCTCTGCAACTGGATCATGTACTTCCTAACGGGCCACCCCCAGGTGGTAAGAGTAGGCCACAACACGTCTGCCACGCTGATCCTTAACACTGGGGCCCCTCAGGAGTGTGTACTTAGTCCCCTCCTGTATTTCTTGTTCACCCACGACTGCGCGGACAAACACGACTCCAACACCATCATTAAGTTTGCTTGGTGTCCACATCACCAACGAACTATCATTGTCCAAACATACCAAGACAGTTGTGAAGAGGGCACGACAAAACCTTTTCCCCCTCAGGAGACTGAAAAGATTTGGCATGGGTCCCCAGATCCTCAAATGGTTCTACAGCTGCACCATTGAGAGCATCCTGACCGGTTGCATCACCGCCTGGTATGGCAACTGCTCGGCATCTGACCGTATGGCACAACAGAGGGTAGTACGAACGGCCCACTACATCCCTGGGACCAAGCTTCCTGCCATCCAGGACCTATATAATAGGTGGTGTCAGAGGAAAGCCCATAAAATTGTCAGAGACTCCAGTCACCCAAGTTATAGACTGTTTTCTGTGCTACCGCACGGCAAGCGGTACCGGAGCGCCAAGTCTAGGACCAAAAGGCTCCTCAACAGCTTCTACCCCGAAGCCATAAGACTGCTGAACAATTCATAAAATCGCCACCGGACTATTTACATTGACACCCCCCCCCCCCCCCCCCCCTCTTGTACACTGCTACTCGCTGGTTGTTTGTTACCTATGCATAGTCACTTCGCCCCCACCTACATGTACCGATTACCTCAACTAGCCTGTACCCCTGCACACTGACTCGGTACCGGTGTATACAGCCTTGTTATTGTTATTCTTATTGTGTTACTTTTTATTTTAGTCTACTTGGTAAATATCTTCTTCGTCTTGAACTGCACTGTTGGTTAAGGGCGTGTAAGTCAGCATTTCACGGTAAAGTCTACACTTGTTGTATTCGGCGCATGTGACACAGTTTGATTTGGTTTATTGTGAGGCAATCAAAGCGGCACTACAGTCAGAGGCTCCGTACTGTATGTAGCCTAGCAGGTGAGTGGGGACATTTCTAATCATAAAGGAATAGAAATGAGAAAAGTTAGACTGTTGTCAGAGGCTCCATACTGTATGTAGCCTAGCAGGTGAGTGGGGACATTTCTAATCAATGCATAAAGGAATAGAAATGAGGGAAGTTAGACTGGTGTTTCATCTGAAGCTCGCCGTCACGTACAGTGGGGCAAAAAAGTATTTAGTCAGCCACCAATTGTGCAAGTTCTCCCACTTAAAAAGATGAGAGAGGCCTGTCATTTTCATCATAGGTACACTTCAACTATGACAGACAAAATGAGAAAAAAAATTCCAGAAAATCACATTGTAGGATTTTTTATGAACTTATTTGCAAATTATGGTGGAAAATAAGTATTTGGTCAATAACAAAAGTTTATCTCAATACTTTGTTATATACCCTTTGTTGGCAATGACAGAGGTCAAACGTTTTCTGTAAGTCTTCACAAGGTTTTCACACACTGTTGCTGGTATTTTGGCCCATTCCTCCATGCAGATCTCCTCTAGAGCAGTGATGTTTTGGGGCTGTTGCTGGGCACACGGACTTTCAACTCCCTCCAAAGATTTTCTATGGGGTTGAGATCTGGAGACTGGCTAGGCCACTCCAGGACCTTGAAATGCTTCTTACGAAGCCACTCCTTCGTTGCCCGGGCGGTGTGTTTGGGATCATTGTCATGCTGAAAGACCCAGCCACGTTTCATCTTCAATGCCCTTGCTGATGGAAGGAGGTTTTCACTCAAAATCTCACGATACATGGCCCCATTCATTCTTTCCTTTACACGGATCAGTCGTCCTGGTCCCTTTGCAGAAAAACAGCCCCAAAGCATGATGTTTCCACCCCCGTGCTTCACAGTAGGTATGGTGTTCTTTGGATGCAACTCAGCATTCTTTGTCCTCCAAACACGACGAGTTTAGTTTTTACCAAAAAGTTATATTTTGGTTTCATCTGACCATATGACATTCTCCCAATCTATCTTCTTCTGGATCATCCAAATGCTCTCTAGCAAACTTCAGACGGGCCTGGACATGTACTGGCTTAAGCAGGGGGACACGTCTGGCACTGCAGGATTTGAGTCCCTGGCGGCGTAGTGTGTTACTGATGGTAGGCTTTGTTACTTTGGTCCCAGCTCTCTGCAGGTCATTCACTAGGTCCCCCCGTGTGGTTCTGCGATTTTTGCTCACCATTCTTGTGATCATTTTGACCCCACGGGGTGAGAATTTGCGTGGAGCCCCAGATCGAGGGAGATTATCAGTGGTCTTGTATGTCTTCCATTTCCTAATAATTGCTCCCACAGTTGATTTCTTCAAACCAAGCTCCTTACCTATTGCAGATTCAGTCTTCCCAGCCTGGTGCAGGTCTACAATTTTGTTTCTGGTGTCCTTTGACAGCTCTTTGGTCTTGGCCATAGTGGAGTTTGGAGTGTGACTGTTTGAGGTTGTGGACAGGTGTCTTTTATACTGATAACAAGTTCAAACAGGTGCCATTAATACAGGTAACGAGTGGAGGACAGAGGAGCCTCTTAAAGAAGAAGTTACAGGTCTATGAGAGCCAGAAATCTTGCTTGTTTGTAGGTGACCAAATACTTATTTTCCACCATAATTTGTAAATAAATTCATTAAAAATCCTACAATGTGATTTTCTGGATTTCTTTTTCTCATTTTGTCTGTCATAGTTGAAGTGTACCTATGATGAAAATTACAGGCCTCTCTCATCTTTTTAAGTGGGAGAACTTGCACAATTGGTGGCTGACTAAATACTTTTTTGCCCCACTGTATACAGTTACTGTTCCGTTGTAGGGCATTACATAGGAGAAGCGTGAGAGATTACTACTCTGCCAATGACTGTACCTGTTATAGCAGCACGTGTCTCGCGTTGGACTGTATCCGTAATCGGTAGATGGTTCTGATGCAAAGGCTGCCGTGTGCATGGCCGAGCAGTGCCCAAGAAAGTGTTCAATCAAATAGTTTGATGCCACCACCACCCCAACAGCGGGGCGGGACATAACTCTCAAGGTGGGTATACGTTATAAGCTTAGACCTGAGTTCCACTCTGGGCTAGGAGTTGTTGTACTTGTAGACAAGGAAGGGGAGTGCGGTCTCACACACACTGACCCCTGCCCGTCCCCCTGCTACAGCGGCAAACAGAGTTTTACAAAAAGTTTCACCAAAAAACAAGTTTTTCGACTATCCGGATATCCGATTAAAAAAAATGATATATATATTGTATTATTCGAAAAGTGAAAATATTTCAAATGCCCATCCCTAGTCTGTGTGCATGGAAGCTTTTTTGGAGGGGGAGAAAACAAATCCGGTCTGCCATTAATGATAAACAGTTACCAAAGTAGTGGGTGGTTTTGTAACAGAGAATCTTAACTGTCATGCACGTTGTGTGTTTTAATAATCTGCCAATAAAGATATGGGAGGATGAGGAAACGGCTTCTTCAGCTGTAATTTAGAAAACATGAGCTTTGTGTTGTGGGTTCAGGCCACCCAGACAAGTAAACAGTTTAGTCTGTTTCCTCTATTTGTTTAGTACTTCTCAGATCGTGGCATCATTGTCTACGCAGAGGCCCTGCCAGGAGTCTCAAGGCGCTGAAATGGAAGTCGTTCTGCTCATCTAGGGACGGACAGATGGACACACAGACAGCAAACTGTGGACAGTCACTGTCTGTAGCTCATACATAGATGATCAAAGCGGAATTAGGAAAGCAGCCACAAACGCAGAGCAAAATGGCCTGATGGCAAGTGACAGGAGAAGGAAGGATAGACAGACCGACCGACATTAAAAATGGCCGATATCTTCTGCTCATGATCTTTTTCAATGTTTTCCTGTTCACCTGTTGACCACATGGAAAAAGAGGCCTCGGCTCTTCATGGATCCACCCAAATAAATGCAATAAGTCCGTTTTCTGTATTGCACTGCGTTCAAGGACACCTTTTAAGAATCCAACCATCTGCTTTGTGCAGTTTATGTTCAGCATTGTGGAGGTGTGAAAACACAGCCTAAAATAAAATCCACTCCGTATCTGCCTGGAAACAAAGCCTATTCTCTCATGTATAGATGAGGCCATCATTGTAAATTATCATTTGTTCTTAACTGACTTGCCTAGTTAAATAAAGGTTGGATTAAACAAATAAAAAATGTATAATGATACTATGTAAGTAATCCTCTGGGATTTGACTGTTAGGCCAGATACTTGTATATGCATGCAGTCTCAGAGGAGTCATGAGAAAGGGAAGAACAACATGAGAGGAGAACAAAGAACTTCCACGCGTACTGAAAACTGAGTAATGTCTTACAAATGGAGGACGCCCAAGAGAGAGACCCATTTAAAAGCTTCCATATCCCCAATAAAGAGTTAATTTATTTGGGAGAGCTTGTGAAATCCAAGCATGAGCTTTTTGCTGACTCAATTGTGGAATCTTCCTGTTTTTGTCACATCCATTTTAACACTGGGCTGAATCCTGCTTTCACGCCCCCTGAGTTGGATCAGTTCAGAGCCATGTTGTTGGATTCAGCTGAAATCACTGCAGAGCGGCTCACAAAAGCATGGAGACCTGATGAGCATGTGGGCTGCATGACAATTACTCTCTCCCTGTGTGTCGTCGTGTGTGTGTGTGTGTGTGTGTGGTGAGCGCATGGGGAAAGTGGGATTAGAGCGATGAGTAAAAATGCCGCATGTGGTATATCAAATGAAGTTTAATGCCACGTGAATGACAGGCAGTGTAAGTTTATGGTCCAACTGTCATGAAACTTGAGAGAATCTCAGCATTTTTTTTTTTACTGAAGTCTTGCACAAAGCTCATGATTTGAGGGAGTCCTCGCAGTCACATGCCCATCCTCTGTCACTCTGTTACGTTTTGGCTGCGAAACTTGAGGTTGTTGAGATCAAAGGAGCTGTTGCTGCTTGCATAATTAAAGATGATGGAAATCCCAGGCAAGAGCCTTGGAAGCAGAACTGCCTTTCATGTAAATCCGTTTTTAGGCTTGACATTGAGTGTGCGATAACATCTCTCTGGTTTGTCTTCAGCCTGCTGTAAACACACTGTGCTGGTGGATGACAGGGAGATGGAACTCAGATATGTCATTTCTGGCGTTGTCTTTTTGAACACCTGAACATAAAGCACTTAAGTCATGTTTGTCTGGCTGCTTTGGCAGTCCTGAATCACTGACCTTACAGTGAGAGAAACAACAACGCTCTGTTGTTGTGTATTTCATCTCTGGCTGTGTTTCCTGTTCTCAGTTTCCACCACAGTTTACCAGTCCCCAGAGGGAGATGTGCTTTGTTTGCCCTGAACACAAACCCATAGCTCCAGCTCACCTTTCCATCCTTCAGAGTATGAGAGGAAGAGATTTTCCTAGCTAGCAGCAGTTCAGGAATTGGCCAATCCCATCCACTCATTGGACGCAGGGTGAAGAGGGGTGGACTGGCTCCCATTTTAACAGGAGGTGTTTCCCTTGTCAACGTGACATTTGATTAATCCCCTCTGACATCAGATGCTCCTGTGTAAAGGACTGGGGATGTTATGTCACAGGCATGAAGAGTTAAGCCTATACAGACCTGCTTTAAAAAAAAAAGGAAAGATCTGAGCTTGGTTTTATGGGGGGGGGTGAACATTTGATATTATGTATCTTACTGGTAGGGTGGCTCGCTGAAGTCTGTTTTTTTCACACGACGTCTAGACAGCGTAGGAGGGCTAGATCAGCTTAGTCTTCACAATATACACTGAGTGTACAAAATATTAAGAACACCTGCACTTTCCATAGGCTGACCAGGTGAAAGCTATGATCCCTTATTGATGTCACTTGTAAAATCCACTTCAATCAGTGTAGACGAAGGGGAGGCGACAGGTTAAAGAACAGGTTAAAGAGGCGACAGAAGCCTGGAGACAATTGAGACGTGGATTGTGTAGGTGTGCCATTTGAAGGTGAATGGGCAAAACAAAAGATTTAAGTGCGTTTGAACGGGGTATGGTACTTGGTGCCGGGTGCACCGGTTTGTGTCAAGAACGGTTTGTGTCCAGCCAACTTGACACAACTGTGGGAAGCATTGGAATCAACACAGCATCCCTGTGGAACACTTTCAACACTTTGTCTATAGATTTTATGCAGGGGATGATTGAATGTCTTTCTCCAGGTTTGTTATGAAGTAGTTTAACTTGTCTTATGTCTATAATGATTAACTCTGCTTCTTTCTCCCCTCCCTGAGGTAATTGTCGTATTGTACAGCTTTAACTTTGCTCAAATGTGGTTGCCATGGCAATTTCATAAGTCATTGATGGTGCGTCAAAATGTAATATCACTGTTGCTGTGGCTGCATCGTAGAATTCAGTTTGACTCTTTGTTCAGAGATTTTCTCCTCATCTGTCCTTGAAGATTCTCTACTTCAACTGAGACATTATGTTGAGTAAGCCTAGTTTCTGTTGATGTAGCCTAGTTATTGCTGCAGCCTTAAATGCATGACACTCAAACTTCTCTTTTGAAATGTTCAAAGTTTTGGTTACTACTACTGGAATGGCCTGGTCTTGGCTCCATTGGTGCTGAACAACTAGATGTTTATCAATGCCAGAGGAACCCTTTGTTTGGCCTTACCCCAGACCCACACCCTATACAGATCATCCTGGCAGATTTACTGCCTTGCAGGAATGATCGGAACTCTGCTGCAGGAAACCATGTAACCATAACCTTAGGAAGATGACGTCTGTCTGAGAACCACAACTGAACGTACCTGCTTTGAACATACTGTAGGATAATGGCAGTGAAGCTTTGAAATCCTGCAATACAATGTTAAAAGCCAGTCTGTTTGACCAGAACGTCTCTTTTGATACGCTGCCCTCAGACCTCCTTCCATCTTGCTTGTACAGTCCCTCCAACTGCCTTGTGATGATGTCATCATGATATCGGCCTATTTACTTTAGTTTATAGCTCGGAAGGACTCTCTGTATGGAGCCTGTCCTCCATCTGATGTCACGTGTGTGAACTGTAGATGGACTGTCCTTCAACAAGCTGCTGTACACGTGGAACGCTCCTCCAGTTTGCATGTGTTCAGCTGAGAGTGACCATATGGTCACTAGGCTATTGTTTGGGCTGGCTGTCTGGCTCGGCAGTCTCTCAGTCAGCAGGGTGGCAGTGATTGTGACGCCTATTGAACTGCTCACAATGGGAGGGAGTTGGAGAGAGAATATTTCTTATTTTAATTATGTTAACTTACTTTGGAGATTTACAATATTTTGGCAATATGTACTTTTTTACGTCATGCCGATAAAGCGAATTGAGAGAGAGATGCTGTAGTGACCCCTGGTGGTGAGGTATTTGTTTCCCAAGGGGGAAAGAGGTTAAAAGTAGTGACAACTCCTCCTTAGACAAGGCTGATATCATTCTCGTTGTTGATTCAATTGATTACCCCCCACATGTATTGAGCAACAGTCCCACTCTCACCAGGTCTTCAGTTCCTACTGAGTTTCCTGGGTTTCACTGTTGAGCAAAATTCAATCGCATTCTAATCTAAAGGACAACTCAGACTTCTAAAGGCCTACTGGTATCGGTTTTTAATAGGTAGCTAATATTCAGAATGTGTATGTAAATAATTAGATACGTGCATCAGAAATTCAGCGTTGGATATTGCCACCTCTAATGCATTTGATTCCACTTGGGAACCACTCTAGCACAGTGGTTCCCAACCTTTTTTGGTTACTGTACCACCATCTGAATTCTGCCTGGAATATCCCTGAAGTACCCTCATGTGCATTTTACCAGTAGGCCTATGGTCTCATGAGTCTTCTCAAGTTCCCCTGTGGATAGGCCAATTACCCCCAGGGCTCCTGGTTCTCCTGGTTGGGAACCACTGGTCTAGCACTAGCTGGCAGGCAGTAGGTCTTTGTGATAGCCAGGACGGCTCCCCCTATACTCTCCGGCCTCCATGAATGGGCAAGGGTTGATGTCCTGTGTCAGTGCAGCCTTTGTCAGCTCTATGGTGTGGCTCTGGGCATTGCTGACCCATTCCTCTTGGTTGCTATGGACTCTGTATAGGGAGGCTTTCTGCTGGAGCTCAATGCTGCCTGTTTAGTAGCATCTATCCCTGGCAGGGTTGATGCAGGGTTCACACGCCGACCCCCTTCGTCTGTCTGTCTGCCGTGCTGTGCCGACCCCTCTTCCTCCTCCTAACCGCTTCCTCTCCTCCCCTTTGTCTCCCTTCAGCGCCGGCATTGCTGTTGGTTTCTATGGGAACGGCGAGACCTGTGACGGCGTGAACAGGCTGACGTACTCCCTGCGCCACGCCAACCGCACGGTGGCAGGAGTGCAGAAACTGGTAATACTCAGAACTCCCATTTAAACAATGACACCGCAGCAAAATCTCTACTGTCACAGCCATAACATGGGCTGGGCCCCACATTCACAGTTATCATACTGTTGATCACTATAAGGAGCAATGATTCCCCTGCTAACCCCAAATAGATACGATATAATATACACTATTGATTTTGTCTATCCCCATAAGGAGTGGGTTGTTTGTGACTTTGTCCCTCCCTGTGCCTACTACCTAGGTATCAGACAGCACGGGCTCCCTGAAGCAGACGGTGGATGGCAGTCTGGGGCAGCTGGAGGGCCAGTACGCCAAGCACACAGACTATCTGTCTATCATCCAGAAGCTGCAGGGCCAGCTGGACGAGCTGGTGAGGCAGATGGTGGAGATCCCCTTCTGGGACAACAGCGACATCTCCCTGGAGGAGCTGGCCGTCAACATCGAGCTCTACGACTGGTACAGGTGAGAGATGGACAGACTGGGAGACTCAATTACATGACATCTCAGGACATACACTTTCTATGGTTCACCAAAACCATTACCAGAACTGAGGCTTGTTTGTTTTAGTACATCGTTTGGCTATTGTAGGTGAATGTAGTTGGAGTTTGTTTTCTTGTCATGTTGTAGGATACATTGCTTGTATTTCAAGTTGGGGATTAGGGAGTTTTTATTATTAGCTATTTTTGCTGCTGCCTCATTTACATACAGGAACGTGGGTTTAATGGAGCGTGAACAGAACTACATAGCTTCCACTCTGAGAGGAATCCTGCACTACAGGATTAGCAGTTTACGCGAACAGTACGTCATTCCTCGTAGATTTATGTTTATGCTGGTGTCGTGCTGCATAATTCCACTGCTAGGCCTTTTAGAGAGAGAATCATCTCAGTTTATACTCAGAAAAAGCTAACATGAACCACAACAAACCTCAGATTTTTCTGGGGAAACCCTTCAAATGAACCATTTAGTGGGAGGAGACACTGGATGAAACCCAAAACACAACACAGTCCTCCCTCCTGTAACTCGTGTTAACAACCCTGCAGTGTAAGATTGTGAAATGTACTGAGGTTATATAAACTGTTGGATAGTTGGTCTCCTGGTGAGACCGTCCAGCCAGACAGTCAGTGATGTTCAGTTGGATCTGTATGAATGTGAAAGTAGTCAACAGAGATGACTGCAGTCAACAGCGGAAAGGCCTTTACAGTTAAATCAGTCTGATTCAGCAGCCGACCCTCACTGCTACTTCCTCTTGACATCTCAAACACTTCCTCCCTCAGCATCTCGCAGGGGAAGTGGACTTCAAATCACATCTCCTTTTTGTTTTATGCATGTTTGAAGCAATCCCCATGTTTGTATCCTTTTGTTTTCTTTAGCAGTACCGATGTGATTTGTACAGTGGTCATAGATAACATCTTCTTCTTTCTGTTCTGTGCTGCGTTTGTCAGCAGGTGTTGGGGTTTCTTCAGTCAGTTGTGTTTGTGGTTGGGTGTTGGTTTTGTAACTGTTGTTATTGTTGTTTTCCACCTCAGGTGGCTGGGCTACTTAGGCCTGCTGCTTTTCAACATCCTCATCTGCCTGCTGGTGCTGTTTGGCCTCATTCGCAACTCCAAGGGAACACTTATTGGGTGAGTCCTACCATGTGAGGGAGTGAGCCAAAAAGAACTGTGTTGAGGGGGACCATATTCTGCTAGGCCGTATATTTATAGCTATTGTCATGCTATTGAATTATTTAAACAAAATGAATGCCTCCAACGTGTCAGAAGTTTTATCTCAAGTATCACTTTGTTCGCCCGTTGCAAATTACTTTTGACTGTACGCTGAACAACCTTGTCATTGCGATTATGTGAGACGAATTCACGCTTCAAAAAGTGTCAGCCTGTCACAGTCCATTTGGCACGTACATTAAAACTAATCTCTCATAAAATTCCTCTGTCTCAACTCTTGACAACTATGCAGGAAGTATGTTAGATCCTTTTTAAAAGGCATCAAGGACAGACTCAGCACTGCCTGTCCTCCTCTTCAGTCCCTTCCCTTCTATTTCATTTAATGATCTGTGTCTGTGGATACAGCGGGGTCAGTTTGGGTGGCTCATTATCATGTGAGTCAGTTCCAGAGTGTTGGGCTTTATGCTTCCCCCAGGTCCCCCTCTCCTATCCCTCCTATGTCCTTTCATCTCACGCATCCTCAGTGAATCAGACCCAGGTCATCCTCAAGCCCTGCCCAGAGACCAATGAAGGGGTACTTCCTCTAACATAATTAACCCTAACTCTCCTTGTGAGATGAGGGAAACATTATCCCAAGTCCCTGTGGGTGTTTAGGGTTGAAATCAAGGTTTCCTTTTTCATAGCTCAACATTAAATCCTCCAGCATTTCATTTACATCAGTCATAATGTGTAATAGCCATCGTTTGGTGTTAAGGCTAGGCAACTCCCAGTCCAAGGCAATGTTCCCTCAATTTTTTTGCGGCATTGAGAACATTTTTGTCTGCTGGGAGCAAACTTGAACGTTATGAAAATTCTGTGCAACTTCCAGTGTGTGTTTTTACTGTGTGATCTGAGGCTGTAGCAAGTTTTTTTTGTTAGTTTTAACTAGAGGTCGACCGATTATGATTTTTCAACGCCGATACCGATTATTGGGGGCCCAAAAAAAGCCGATACCGATTAATCGGCCGATTTTTCTATTATTTTATTTGTAATAATGAGAATTACACCAATACTAAATGAACACTTATTTTAACTTAATATAATACATAAATAAAATCAATTTAGCCTCAAATAAATAATGAAACATGTTCAATTTGGTTTAAATAATGCAAAAACAAAGTTTTGGAGAAGAAAGTAAAAGTGCAATATGTGCCATGTAAAAAAAGCTAACGTTTAAGTTCCTTGCTCAGAACATGAGAACATATGAAAGCTGGTGGTTCCTTTAACATGAGTCTTCAATATTCCCAGGTAAGAAGTTTTAGGTTGTAGTTATTATAGGAATTATAGGACTATTTCTCTCTCTACTGTTATAGCTATTATGCACATAGCAACATGGTTTAGGAAAAGCACCAATTCCATAGTGTACTGATATTTCAGAACCACGGACAGCGACCTCTATCCAACTCGGGAGAAAGCTCATTTGTTATAAAGTAATATTATTTTTATTAGTGTTGCACCATTTGTTATGTAATATAACCACATACAATTTCAGTAGCACGTCTTAGTGATGGACTGTGCCATCCCCACGGCCTCCACAATGGATTAGTCCACTCAGACAGGTGCCAATCAGACAGATGTCTTGTGAACAATGATGATAAATAAAAACGGAAGAAATCTTGGTCGACCAAACAATCAACCAGTCTACTAAATGGGGTCAGCCCTAAAATGTGCACGCAGATACATGCAGTTCTTCACTTTGATCTCAAAACAAGTGCATCTACTCGCGGTCACTCGTGCCTGTCAATGCAATGGAATCCTCCTCCGACGTGCTCTGCTTATAACAAAATCTCAGACGTTTGTTTTCCCGGTGTGTTGCTTTGAAAGGGACAAATATTATGTTGATTCGATCACAATTCCCACAGTAGAGGGAAACGTTGCTAGTGTAAACTAACGGGGTGAATCTGTAGTAAACTTGAGTGAAGTTCAATCTCGTGCGTCACTGTGCGGGCTGATATTTCTTCTGGGTGGCAGTCCTGTTCTAACCTCTGTCCTCCCTCTCTCTCTCTCTCTCTCTCTCTCTCTCTCTCTCTCTCTCTCTCTCTCTCTCTCTCTCCTTCCCCAGAGTGTGTCTTCTGGGCATCCTGGCTCTGGTTATTAGCTGGGCCTCCCTGGGTCTGGAGTTGGCTGTGTCTGCCGTGAGTGTCTCCATGGGAACATGGCTCTATATCTCTATGTTGAGGCTTGGAACCCAGAGCTCAGCCCCAGTAGTGTGGGAGTTAGAACCTGTACAACCTTTTACCTGAATCACTGCAGTGGGCCAGCTGACACTGAACAAAATAGAATGTTTGGCATGAGGTACTATAATCAGTATGATTCATGAAGTTAGGTTTGTTAACACTTGCCTAGTTTATCTAGGGACAATTGCGAGGCAGACTAGCTACTACAATTTATAGCTGGTACAGTGTGCCGTTGGTTGTGCGCAGCATGCCTTTATCAAATATGTAGGACCCGGTGGGATCTGTCTTTATGCAAATCCCCCTACCACACCATTTCAAATGGATAATTCCCTCCCCTGCATATGAATCAGATGACCCCCCCCCCCCCCTGCCTCGTCTTTCTTCCGTGACACGATGGTGCATGTGATCTTTATTATCTCCTGATGGAATCCTCTAGTGAGACTGATTATCCTACAGACTAAACATTCTCATTATTCTAACTACTGTGTTGTTGGGAAATGTCCTGTTGTGCTTTCTGACTGCTTGGTTTTTCCCCACCGTGTGAATGTGTTTTACTCCCTCTCTGCAGACCTCCAGTGACTTCTGCGTTGCTCCTGACATGTTCGTCACCCAAATGACCGAACAGTATGGAGTGCTCAATAAAGGTGAAGATTCATTAAGAGGAATCGTCAGTGTCTTTGATCTCTCAATAAACGTGACAAATCTATCATAAAGAGAAATTAAGACTCTGCTCTCTGTGAGATTCACGTCTAACTCTACTTTTAAGTTGTTCTGTGCAAGAATGCTGAGAGGCAAGTTTTTGTTAGATTTCTCACAGTCACGTAAGCTTTCATATCCTGTTTGTTTTGGAGGAGAACCGTCTGCTGACAATGAATTGCGTTCTCTCTTCAACTTGACAGAACACGACAACAGTTGTAGAAAATCGTTTTAGGGGGAAATGCCTAACACCAATGAAAAGTGTGGCTTTAACACTGTCTGTTTGTTTGTTTGATAAAATGAGTGTTTCTTTTGTCGTCGGGTACTCATCTGGAGGATGTTTTTGATAGCTCTGACAAATGATTGGATTCATTCTCTTCAGTAGCATGCACGCTGGGATATGATGCGGAAATAATGACAGAGCAACGACACAAATGCCAAAAGCGCTTTAATATGTGCCAGACAAGCCCAATCACTTTGATGCTCAGTCAATCCCCCATCCCACCCTGGGGAGAGAGATAAAACGTTTTATTTTCTCTGGCCAGCGGTGAAATGTATTGCTTTCAGATTTATGGACCTGGGCTGGGGTGCATGAGCTACCTCCTCAAACCTGTAATAGGATTCAATAAATTACCCCCAGAGCATCTGTGGCCGGGCAGACAAGCCAGGGTTGACGGGCTGCGCTGCATTTTAAGTGTCTAATGCGACCTGTGGCGTAATTGGCCAATCTGGTCCCATGATGAGGAGAGAGATGGAGCCAGGGGTGTGTGAAGTAGTGTGTGTGACTGAGATAAGACCAGTGGAGGAGGGGGGTGAGGAGAGAGACGTTATGGTGAAGAAGGCAGGCAGAGTGGGTGGGTGGGTGTGTGTGTTTGTTCCTACTGCAGTTGACGGTATCTGTGGAAAAGTACTGCATCATTTGACACAGTCACCAGTAGGGCTGGGAATTGCCAGGGACGATATAATCACGATACTTAGGTGCCTTCCGATTCTCACAAGGGAGCCACGAGAAAACAAGTTTTGATCTGTCATGGAAATAAAAGTGCAGAAAACAAATTGGCTCCATATTTCACAAAATAAGCTATGAAGTAAAAAATACTATTGCAATGTTGTCAAAACGATACGATATATTGTAAAAAATACCACGATATGTAACTATCGATTTAACAATATTTTTGCCCCATCAATAGTGCCCAGTTAGTGTCATCCTCTTTCTAAATCACCACTCCAGCTTTCCCTCTCCATTGTCAAGTCATTGCTGGAGAGAATAGAGCTCTCTACCCTGTCATTGTGAAGCCCTCTGCCTACTCTCAATAGGAATACTAGAGGAGCTCCAGTAAGGAAAGCATACCTTAACTATAGATCCTGGCTAGTGGAACTGTTGTTAAGACCTACAGTTGAAGTCGGAAGTTTACATACACTTAGGTTGGAGTCATTAAAACTCGTTTTTCAACCACTCCACACATTTCTTGTTAACAAACTATTGTTTTGGCAAGTCGGTTAGGACATATACTTTGTGCATGACAGAAGTCCTTTTTCCAACAATTGTTTACAGACAGATTATTTCACTTATAATACACTGCATCACAATTCCAGTGGGTCAGAAGTTTACATACACTAAATTGACTGTGCCTTTAAACAGCTTGGAAAATTGCAGAAAATGATGTCATGGCTTTAGAAGCTTCTAATAGGCTAATTGACATCATTTGAGTCAATTGGAGGTGTACCTGTGGATGTATTTCAAGGCCTACCTTCAAATTCAGTGCCTCTTTGCTTGACATCATGGGAAATTCAAAAGAAATCAGCCAAGACATCAGAAAAAAATTGTAGACCTCCACAAGTCTGGTTCATCCTTGGGAGCAATTTCCAAACGCCTGAAGGTACCACGTTCATCTGTACAAACAATAGTGCGCAAGTATAAACACCATGGGACCACGCAGCCGTCATACCGCTCAGGAAGGAGACGCGTTCTGTCTCCTAGAGATTAATGTACTTTGGTGCGAAAAGTGTGAATCAATCCCAGAACAGCAGCAAAGGACCTTGTGAAGATGCTGGAGGAAACAGGTAAAAAAGTATATATATCCACAGGAAAACGAGTCCTATATCGACATAACCTTAAAAGGCCGCTCAGCAAGGAAGAAGCCACTGCTCCAAAACCGCCATGAAAAAGCCAGACTACGGTTTGCAACTGCACATGGGGACAAAGATCGTCCTTTTTGGAGAAATGTCCTCTGGTCTGATGAAACATAATGACCATCGTTATGTTTGGAGGAAAAAGGGGGATGCTTGCAAGCCAAAGAACACCATCCCAACCGTGAAGCACAGGGGGTGGCAGCATCATGTTGTGGGGGTGCTTTGCTGCAGGAGGGACTGGTGCACTTCACAAAATAGATGGCATCATGAGGGAGGAAAAATGTGGATATATTGAAGCAACATCTCAAGACATCAGTCAGGAAGTTAAAGCTTGGTCCCAAATGGGTCTTCCAAATGGACAATGACCCCAAGCATACATCCAACGTTATGGCAAAATGGCTTAAGGACAACAAAGTCAAGGTATTGGAGTGGCCGTCACAAAGCCCTGACCTCAATCCTATAGAAAATGTGTGGGCAGAACTGAAAAAGCGTGTGCGAGCAAGGAGGCCTACAAACCTGACTCAGTTACACCAGCTCTGTCAGGAGGAATGAGCCAAAATTCACCCAACTTATTGTGCGAAGCTTGTGGAAGGCTACCCAAAACGTTTGACCCAAGTTAAACAATTTAATGGCAATGCTACCAAATACTAATTGAGTGTATGTAAACTTCTGACCCACTGGGAATGTGATGAAAGAAATAAAAGCTGAAATAAATAATTCTCTCTACTATTTTTCTGACATTTCACATTCTTAAAATAAAGCGGTGATCCTAACTGACCTAAGACAGGGAAATTTTACTAGGATTAAATGTCAGGAATTGTGTAAAACTGAGTTTAAATGTATTTGGCTAAGGTGTATGTAAACTTCCGACTTCCACTGTATGTGCATCATCTCATCTCTGTTCAGTACAGTATCTTCACCCACTGCCTTGAGGCTGGACTCGGGCATTCAGGGGTGTTACTGTATTCTGTTTTCCCTGCGTGTTAACATGCCTGTGTGTTTAAAAGCAGCAATGGAAATTATTTCAAAAGAA
The DNA here is from genome assembly GCF_045679555.1 of Salvelinus alpinus. Classification (NCBI taxonomy): domain Eukaryota; kingdom Metazoa; phylum Chordata; class Actinopteri; order Salmoniformes; family Salmonidae; genus Salvelinus; species Salvelinus alpinus. Next base: position 47,721,602 of record NC_092086.1, read on the forward strand.
TGTAAGGTGGTTTAGACTTAGAAGCGAGCTGAACATTTATGTGGCATTGCAAGACTTGATTTTAAATTGGTACGCTATTGGTGATATTACTCTGAGAGCGTCTCTCTCTCTTCAACATGGTGTCCAGTACATGTTTGTGACCCCTAAGAATGACCTTGCCTTCCACCCCTAAGGTTGTTGTTCTCAATCTGCAAAAGGCAGCCTTTGAAAAGAAAGTGGCCGCCCTGGACAAGCCGTTGGTTTTATTGCTGCACACGATTTCCTGTTTATTTTGCCCTGGTAAACGAACGCTACAGGCTATACCTAACTCTGCAGCACTGAGGTCTCTCTGGGAATCATTTCAACAGCTCTGGTTCCATTCTTCATCTTATCTGTTGTTCCTCGCTGGCTGTAATATGTCCATCTTTACTGCCCTGTCCTAGCCCCAACAGAAAGACCGTTCTATTCTCCCGCTTTCTGCTTAATGTTTCGGCCATTGTTTCTCTTTTACATCACTCTGCCATTGTGGTAGTAAAATCCTGAACCGAGTTATTGCAGCTCCCACAAAGATAAGTCGTCTCTGACTGGCTGCTTTAAACACTATTACAAGCCGTAAATGAGAGGTCTTCTGTTCAGCCTGTTGTATATGGCCATCCAAGTATATAATTGAATGAGCAGTTCATTTCCCTTGTCAGTGCCATAATTACACTGTTTATGAGACTCACAGGGAGGGAGCTCAGTTTAGAGGAGCTACGGCAGATGTGAACTGGCCCATCCATAACCAGAGCAGACTTGCTCTTCTCTCTACCACGCTGTGTGTGTGTGGGTGCGGTATATCCGGAACACATTTGACTGTGTGGTAATCAGTGAACGTCACAGACCAATGTGACATCAGAACTAGGATGTGTTATGTTGGTGGTGCTGGTGATATTCTCTATGATTCATACTGTGGACCAGAAGGAGAGCCACTCTGATTCAAACCTGTGCCATGCTGTGCTATGTTTGAGTCACGAACTCCCAAATATCATTATTTATTAAATTGCCTGAATGTGTGGGTGAGAATAAATGTCTCCTTCTCACACTGTCCCAGATTGAGTTCCCTAAAGCAGGATACTGTTAATCCTACTGGCACAGTGTGCCTGACCGTGCTGCTAGCTAACCCATTAGCGATGTTTACGGAGCTCCGAACTGTCCCCATCGACCTAGGTTCTGTCCCAAATGGCACCCTATTCCCTATATAGCGCACTACTATTGACCAGGGTGTAGGGTAGGGTGCCAGTTAGAGACACAACCCCAGTCTCCTCTCCTCACAAGCCCCGAGTCTCCTCTCCTCACAAGCCCCCGGTCTCCTCTCCTCACAAGCCCCCGGTCTCCTCTCCTCACAAGCCCCCGGTCTCCTCTCCTCACAAGCCCCCGGTCTCCTCTCCTCACAAGCCCCCGGTCTCCTCTCCTCACAAGCCCCCGGTCTCCTCTCCTCACAAGCCCCCGGTCTCCTCTCCTCACAAGCCCCCGGTCTCCTCTCCTCACAAGCCCCCGGTCTCCTCTCCTCACAAGCCCCCGGTCTCCTCTCCTCACAAGCCCCCGGTCTCCTCTCCTCACAAGCCCCCGGTCTCCTCTCCTCACAAGCCCCCGGTCTCCTCTCCTCACAAGCCCCCTGTCTCCTCTCCTCACAAGCCCCCGGTCTCCTCTCCTCACAAGCCCCCGGTCTCCTCTCCTCACAAGCCCCCGGTCTCCTCTCCTCACAAGCCCCCGGTCTCTTCTCCTCACAAGCCCCCGGTCTCTTCTCCTCACAAGCCCCCGGTCTCCTCTCCTCACAAGCCCCCGGTCTCCTCTCCTCACAAGCCCCCGGTCTCCTCTCCTCACAAGCCCCCGGTCTCCTCTCCTCACAAGCCCCCGGTCTCCTCTCCTCACAAGCCCCCGGTCTCCTCTCCTCACAAGCCCCCGGTCTCCTCTCCTGACAAGCCCCCGGTCTCCTCTCCTCACAAGCCCCCAGCTAATCGGCAGCCATTAATTACTCTGCAGGCCCTCCCAAAGATCATTATTCACCCTCTTCAGAAAAGCAACCCCAAAAATAACCGTATCTGTCTGTCTCTGTCTGTCTCTGGGGAAGCTGACCTGAGATGATACCATATCACTGTAGGTTATGGAGTTTCCAGTTGACATTCAGTAGGCTGGGCACTGCTTCAGGCAGTGGCATATAAATGCTATGGGATGTCAAGGTCAGGGAATAGAAATACCATCCAGTAAGTCACCATGGTGGTGAATGAGAGCTCCCACATACTGCAGCTTCTAAAGGACCTGCTTTCACAGGGGAAATGGTTGGAGAAAACATGATGTCCTCTGTGAGAATGTGGTAATGCAATTCACCTTATAGTCGTGTCACTGTACTACTATAACTAACTAGACTGAGGTTGTCTGCGGTACTGCTCACATCATCTGATCCAAGCCTGTTGTGTGTGTTTTTCCACAGACATTTTGCAGTACTACATGACATGCAGTGTGGGCCAAACCAACCCATTCCAACAGGTAGGCTACTTCAAACAGACTTTTTACTGTCCATCATATTTTAGCAAAGCGCTTTGATATAGGCCTCGCAGGGATGTGTTGGTTTTATAGCATGTTTAGTATTCATATCTTTTTCAGTGTACAGTATATGCGTGAATCAGGCTAGCATGTAACTTTGATGCGGGTTATAATTTATCTGATCTACTGAGGCTGAACAGTGAGATGACTCATCTAGCTAATGCGTCTCGCTACCTTGCATACTGTATAATGTATGCACATATCTTCTCTCTCATCTATGACCTCCGAATGACCTCTGCGTGTGAATGAAACGATCCCATTGGACGAAAGGAAGGGCGACGATGATCATATGCAGCCTTTATAGACTGCCGTCTCAGATTAACATTTCACACCGACGCCTCGGCCTTAAAAACAGCAGCTTTAACCCAGCGGGTGAAGTTGGTGGAAGTGATGTCATTAGAACATGTTCTGGCAGAAACTGAGTCTTAGTAAGAGGAGTAAGACTAGTCAACAACCGCTACTTCAGAGGGAAAATATCGTCTTTTCACTTAGACTTTGTAGCTTTTAATCGACTAATTAAAGTGTCGCAAAACATTGATGTACAGGAGATGTTTACTGACAAACATATCTCCCAGAAAAGCTTTTTGTTCAAAAAGGGGTCACAAAAAAGCATATTATGACGTACACTCTGTACCGGTCCACCTAGAGAGGAGTGGTCTTGCTGGGAGAGACAGAACAGAGTGCACACACTCCCTGTGCCTTTCATCTATTAGGCCAAATGTCAGCTTTTCCCGGAGGTGTAAATGTAGACCTGCGAAATGGCCGCTAAGGCCATTACCAGTGTCAAATATTAATGTGATTTGAAGACCCTACCATAAGACCCTATCCGTGACTTGCTTTTAATGGACGGTAGTATTCTTTCCCTCTTCTCAGTGCAGCACAAGCCCAGGCTAGCTATCACAGCTCCATCTGTTAAGAAAAAGGGTTGATATATAATATATGTCACAGGTACAAGGTGTCAATGTGGCGACATTGGGTTTAGTGTAGAGGGACATATTTGACCGTCAGAAAGGACTAGAGTTCGCTAGCAGGGTTTTTTAATAAATCTATTCTGTGTTCGGGTCAGGTTTCTCACCAAGACATTGAACAAGTAGCGCCGTACTCAATGCCATGTCTGATACAGGCGGTTGTGTTTCCCCTCTTGTGTTGTAGAAGTTGTCCGGGAGCCACAAGGCCTTAGTGGAGATGCAGGACGACGTGTCTGAGCTGCTCCGCTCGGCCACCAGAGAGTATCCCCAAACTAAGGTGTGCGTCCTGACTCCTGAGATCCATCACTTTACTTCCTGCTGTGAACGCCACCTGCCAGTGTACTGATACTAAACACACCCTGCCTTCCCCCTGGTCTGGATACACCGGCTGTACTATTGTAGCAATTCTAAGGGTTGAACAGTCCACTGAATGGAACCAAAGGACCAAGAGGCAGAGAGAGAGAGAGAGAGAGAGGAGACGAGTGCACCTGGCCACAAAAGTCTGCTGGCACGTCACCTTTGCGTTATGCTCCTGTTACTTTCACTGGCCTCCTCTGTACAGCCCTGTGTTGTATTGTCCAGTGCTGATCTTTCCACTGTGTGCACAGAGCACACTTCAGTGGCACAGTGAAGAGAGAAAATGCTGAGTTCATGGGAACATTTCACGTTCTGTTGGGCTACCAGAGATGTAGAACTCCATCAACACTCATCAGCCCTCGTGTCCCATTTAGTCATTTAAAATAGACCTCTGGACAGACGCTGTTCTCTGCCGGCCGTTACAGCCCATAGGAGAATCCGGACGTGGTTTGTTATTACACCTCGTGCAGGCAGACGGCGTTATAGCCTAAGTTTGAGGTTTCGGAGGGAGTACCTTCATTTCAATGGAATGTGGTGCGCACCATTAAATCCTGGAGTCTGTCTGCACGAGGCGTCAGGGTTGCTGACTCTGTTCTGGTTTGGGAGTTTTTTCTACTTTTGTTGACGTCATACCAACCTTCTTTACTATTTTAAGTAGGACACCAAAATTAAGTACTGCCAGTATCTCTCTCATACACACACACACACACACACACACACACACACACACACACACACACACACACACACGCTCACTGAGACAGTGGTCTGGCCTAATTTGCTGTGTTAAATGTAGACCTGGCCCTGTTTTTAAAGTGTTTGTGTGTTTTTGTGTGTCTTGCAGGGGAATCTAGAACAGATCCAGGGGGTGCTGAACACCACAGAGATCGGCCTGCATCAGCTCACTGCCCTGGTGGACTGCCGAAGCCTGCACATGGTGAGCTGCCTTCCTGCCTGGGACACCAGGGGGACCATGGCTAACCATCCTTACTCCACAGGGGATGTCGTATGGTCTCTGTGTTGCGTGGTCACGGTCTACATGTGTACATATCCCTCTCTGGGATGTGGTTGTTAGCATGTACGGTACGTTCAGTGCATGTCCAGTCCGATGATGTTTGCAGATGTGTGCGCAAGCTGTGTCTAAACGGTCCGGTGAGTCGTTGCCTGTGTGATGGAGAGGACCACGTTCACGGTTCACACTCCTGTGCACGTGCGTCTGTGCTCTTCTTAGCTGAGCTCAACTCTGCTCCACTGCTCTTGGTTCAACCCTGTATTCGGACCTGCTCCTCTCTGCCTGCAGTGCATCCGCCGCCCTGGGCTGAGCTGCATATCTCTCTGATCTGTAGTAGCAGCCCTACCTGACTGCTCTCCCTGTCCTCCCCTGTTAACCCCTATGTGGCCGGTGCCCACTGTCACACTGTCAGAACCCTGCCTGGGTCTCACTGTTCCTACTGTCACGTCCACTCTCATCCCCACCACTCACAGCCCTCACAGCGGAGGGCAGGAGAACCTGAGCCAATCAAGTAGTAGCCCAGGAGCTCACATTCAGCCTAAACCAGGGCCACTTTCAGAAATGTCATGACGTGAATAGAGCTGACGTGGTTTGTTCTTCTACAGAGAGGGATTTTTGTTCTGCATCGTATATTTCTTTCTGAACATTGTGCTGAGCATGACCCAGGAGGATGGTGCAACGCGCCTGTCACTACATCACATGTAAACATGCTGTACCTAGAGGGAACAACCAAGACGTCTCTCAGTGCAAATGCAGGAAGCAGAAGCGGCCGTCATGAAATGTTTTCTTTAAAAGCTGGACAATATTATTCCCAACTTACTCTGCTTTTGTCATGTTGAATAGCGCTCGCGGGTATTGCACATGTTGTCGAGTTACTTCCTCTCGATAATGGCTGTAATTTGCTTGGCTCTGAAGCAAGGCGCTGGAAAAGCACCGTCTTGGCCTGCTTTCACTCCTCCACGCGATGTATCATTAAATAGTCATGTCTAACCTCCCTCCCCCAGCTTGTGTAGCATGTGTGTCAGATAGGGCGCTGGGTACAGTAACCCTGTGTAGCAGACAGGCAAAATGTAGCATCCGTTTGGTAGGTTAGTTGTATTTCTGTGACGTGATGTGAATCTCTAGCCTGTGCACTAGTTGTCATAGATACATGTATATGACATGACAACGAACCAGACGGTAGTGATGGGAGGAAAGATCCATGCAGGTACATATCGGGGTATTATTTTGAAGAGACATCGCATAGTTTTGACAATATCGCAATATTATCTGTGCGCTAGTTGTCTGTACCTGCACCAAAACTCCACTATTTGTGCTTCATAGCTTTAAATAGGAAGCCCATTTGTTTTCAGCACTTTTATTTCCGCGACTGATCAAATCTCATTTTCTCATGGCTCTGTCTTGTCCCTCTGCAGCAGCAGTATTTTTGAATGATCGACTCGCAATAAAGTCACAGTATCGAATGGCAGTACATATTACAATTGTGAGAATCGCGATACATGTCGTATTGGCACCGAAGTATCGCCCTACTAGACAGTGGAGTATACTATGAGCAGACAGATCTGTTACCATGTTAGTGGTATTGTATCCAGACATGGCAAAACTTCACATTTGCTCATGCACAATTGCATCAATGTCCTGTCATACAGGCCTACTGTACATGGATGGATGGATGGATGGATGGATGGATGGATGGATGGATGGATGGATGGATGGATGGATGGATGGATGGATAGATGGATAGATAGATGGATGACATCTACTAGTGATCTAATGTCATGCACCATCACATAATTGAAGAGACTGATGCACTGTACCACCCTGTGCATACTGTGCCCATAAATGATGGTCTAAATGACTTGTCTGTTGCTGTGTTGTGTTCCAGGACTATGTCCAGGGTATAACAGGGTTGTGTTATGATGGACTGGAGGGCCTGATCTACCTGGTGTTCTTCTCCTTCGTCACGGCTCTCATGTTCAGCTCCATCGTCTGCAGCCTACCTCACACCTGGAACAACAAGAGGTCAGAACCCTTCTCTTGTACACACCACTATCCTCCAGTACCACATACAGTCCAATTGGACCTCAATGCTATTTCTGTTTCTATGTTAGTGCTCCATGTCTATGAGCAAAATGGTTCAGAAAATAAATGATGTTTTAGGTATTTCGGGGTTTGAGAAACCATTTAGAATTGCTTCCTATAGAACTCATACATTAGTTAATAGAGCTTTTGCCTGAACCGCGGACTGTAGCCTCGGAGTCCCATTTCTACATTATACGGAAATGACTCAAATGATAATGATTTGCCTGTAGACAGTCAGAGACAATACTATTATAGAATTTAATAGTTATTTTCCTGAAGAGTTTCTAAACCCCTGACTAAATGTGTTAGCTGCTTTAAGTCTTCCGTTGCTAGTGTGTAGAACACTGGCAGCGTGTTCCATGGGACCTGGCCAGGAGGGCCCAGCTGCTACCCCAAATATATCACTTCCTGTTATCCCCCTCTCCCTAATCGTGCAAAGCTTTGCCTAAATCTATTGCAACCATTGCATGGAGTGGTGTAATTTTGGAGGTTGACGTTGTACTTTATGAAATCCATCTGATTTCCCTCCGCTGGGTGACCCTATCAGCAGCAGATGGAGAGGATTCATCATAATGCCTTGTAAGAGAGATGAGTTAGCTGTCGCAGGCCACGCCTCCAGTTTAACTCCACTATGTAATTAGCAGAGTTCTGAGGAGACTGGTGGATATGTTATGTCCTGCAGTTTGAGCTCAGCCCGCTGTTCCTGTTATACAGCAAAGGGTTTTGTATAGGAATGCATCTTCTAAATGACATACAGTTGTTTGAGTAATAGCTCGTTGTTGTAATGACGCATGTAGTTCTTAATAACCCGCCATTAAGCTTTACTGCTTTTAGGGCCATAAGCCATTCCATTGATATGTTTTATATATGAACACGGCAATGTTGGAAATTAGTTACGCCCCCCCCCCCTCACTACACACTCTGTCTTCGTAATGTTCTGTATGGGTGAATGCGTGCTGCCCTGAATGGGATGATGTCATTAATTCGCTGTGTGGAGGAGAACGCTGTGGGTGGCAGGTTGAACACTAGAGGGAGACAAGCTCCACCATGTCATCATCATCAGCGCTATTCACTGCAGCGCCGCAAGGGCTATTTTTGTCTTCTTTTGTTGTCTCTGTTTTATACCTTGACCATTGTGCTACAGGGGGAAATGTCTGTCACATTTTCAAAAAATAAACTAATGTGGGCTTTCAGTGGTGCCCTTGCGGTAGTCACGATCACAGCTCATGTTTGAACAGAAATGGCAAAGTTAACCAATCCGTATTGTAGCAGATCAATCTGTAATATTCGTGTGGAAACTGAATACATGTTTATCTTACTGGAGCGTGGTTTTATTCCTTAAGCTCAGTGGGGATTTGCTGCTTTCCCTTTTTCAAAGGGACACATCTTTCATCTCTACTTGGGCAGTGAATTGAATAGAAACGTGGCCGTGGATGAATGCAAAACGTGACTGTGAATGTGCCTGTTTTTGTGCTGCTGCTGCTCTCCCCATCAGTGGGAGAGGGGCTCCCTCTTGTGGCAGTTTGTCACTCTGCAGGGTTGTAGTCAATTCCATTTCAATTTGGAAATAACTGTCATTCCAATTTTTGCCCCCCATGATGAAATTGAGAATGGGACTGTGGATCTGTCCTTGTCCGTTTGTACGTTCGTCACATGCAATATCTCAGATAGCGCTGGGCCCGATTTTGAATGACGCATCTTTCTATAGAGATCCGACATTTACAAAATTACACTGATTTGCCCAAGGCAGGAGCTATAGTAATTAACTGAAATGTGTTAGTCACATGTAGTATCTCATTTGGTCCAAGCAGGGGGCGCTGCATCCTTCTTAGGGTATGACATGTTTTCTGTTGCCTTTTCCTCAATGATGTTCTATGAGAAAATGTGGAAGTCGAATATGGAATTTCTGTTTTCTTCCTGAATTGAATCAGAATTGACTCCAACCCTGGTAGTATGTGTCCTGGTGGATGTGTGACTCAGCAGTGTCTCTCTCTCTGTCTCTATAGGAACGAGGCGGACAGCGAGGAGGAGTCCGTGGCCCACGGAGGCAGACTGCAGAACCACGACAACCTGTACCGCGTCCACATGCCCAGCCTGTACAGCTGTGGCAGCAGCTACGGCAGCGAGACCAGCATCCCTGCTGCAGCACACACCGTCAGCAACGCCCCCGTCACAGAGTACATGTGAGTACAGTAACACCAGTCCCGTGGAACACTCGTCTCAAACAGAATCACTGGGGAACAGTGGGTGCACTTCCCCTCCACTTTCTCAGTGTTGACAGGTTCAAAGCAGGCTGTGGTGGTGAGGATTGAGGAATGTGAGATACCATGTGACCCAGGGCTGTACTAGCATAGCCTCCACGTTTAGGGCACCGCTGAGAAAGAGAGGAGCGGTGCTCTGCTCTCCCATAGAGGGTCACATTCTGGCGGCCACGAGCGATGCAGCTGTTGCTCTCCAGCTGTGGCCCTTTGAAACCCAAGGCCAACAGCCTTATGAATGGACCTCTTAGGATGGGGGCTGGGGGAGGGGATTTGTTGGTACTTCTGGTTTTGGTGGATTGTACAGCACCGTACAGCCTGGGATGTACTGTGGGGTTCTGTGTCTGTGGTGCCTGTAAGGGTTTAAATGGTATCATGAACTGTTTGTATATGTGATTGTACGTGCTTCTGTGGCATGGAAAATATATATTGAGGGTCAATAAGTCATGTACGTGTTTGTGCACCTGTTTCTGTGCGTGTGTGCGTGCGCAGGTTCTGCAGCTGCAGTTCCATCACCGCCCGTGTTTAACCTTGGAGTGTGTGTTTGCTCTGTTACACAGGACCCAGAATGCCAATGCCTTCCAGAACCCGCGGTGTGAGAACACCCCACTGATAGAGAGAGAGTCCCCTCCTCCCTCGGTAAGTGTCCCAATGTCTACGTTATACACTGATGGACAGAACACCTCCACTGACTGGGTCTTTTGGCAGCCGTTGTGTAGGACACGATGATGATAATGAAAGATATTTCCGATGAGATCTTGTTTTAAAGTTAACAGTCTGCCAACGGGGCCTGGCTTTGGAAATGATGTCTCAGTGCAGTCAGTGGTTTTTGCCTCTTATTTTGACATATTCAAGTGAGTTTGGCTCACAGTAAGCGCTAGAGTCAACATGACGATCCTAGCTACCAGTCTCCATAGGTTGTGTGTTGTAAGTCATCCTGGATCCCTCTGTCAGTGGTCCCTGGTCGTCCCTGGCTGGTTGTCCTCTTGTCCTGGAGGCTGAGCCCCTCCTTGGTGTCAGTGTGTCTGCTTGGGCCTAGACTCTGCGCTGTGTATCATCTCTATACTGTCTTGTCGCTGTTGTTTTCTTTCCTGCCAACCCACACAGTTGTATTTGACTGCCGGCATGGACAGTTACAGCCGCAACAGCTGGCAGTTAAAACCCTCGGCGAGTGAGAGATCGTTTTGGTAACCTCCTCCGCTATGCTAACAGGTACAGACAATGCCCCTCCCCCCCACCTTCACTTACTGGCCTGTGTTACCCCCAAACCAAGTCTACCCCCCCAACACCCCACCCCAACCACCCACGCCGTAACCAGAGTTACCTGCCACCCCACTGCCCTCCTGTGTCTTGCTAGTGTGACCCCTCACCTAACGCGTGTTCCCTGACTGTGTCCTTGGGCTGCATGCCTTCCTATCCCCCAGCACTGCAGCTGTGTTAGGTGGTACACGTCACGTTCTTGTCCTGCCTTCAGGCCCATCATGGCCTTTCTTTCATCAACCTTTAAGCCTACATCCAACAAAAAAGGACATTCCCGTAACTGCGTTGCGGTCTGCCGAGCCCTTCAGACTGTTGCATTCCCCTTTCCACCTGAACCAGGGAGGGTCTGGAACGGAGTGGACACTGTGAATGACATCTGGGTGGACTTCTTTAGGGATTTTGACGGTTTTGAAAAATGAACCAGTTAATTACTGTAGAAGAGAACAACTTGATCCAGTTTGTTGCCAGGAGATTCCCCTGGTCCAGGACTTGTACTGGTTCATTCTGGAAGTCTTGAGTTCTTCTGTGAGCCAGAACATCTTTCTGCTATTGTCAGGTTGTTCCACCTATGCCTCTGTCTCTCTCCTGGCCTTCAGAGCTCATAGATGTACACTATAAAGGGTAGAATGGCTCCTGAGTGTGGAGTGGGATGATCTCCACTTCACTTTACCTCCAAATCTAAGAGACTCCCATTGAAAGTCACGTTGATCTGACAAGGCCACTTTTCAGTACAACCGTGTGCAGGATATAACGTCTGGTTATATCCAGTTGGCCGAGCATGGCGCTGGCAACGCTGATGATCCTGGGTGCACGCATGACTGCAAGTCACTTTGGATAAAAGCTAAATGGCATGTATATTATATAGGAGCTATAGGCAAGTGGAATAAGTCCTGTTAGTTCTGTAAACCTGTCACATCCTTTCACAGAGTATGTACTGCAAGTGCACCTGGTTTTGTGTCTGCTTCTTCCTTTGCAGTAAATACATTGTAATGTACACAGATGTGACAACCCAATTCTAGTGTGGTTTATTATCTCGAAGTACAGTATGATAAGCCCTTACTTTCTCATGTAGAAACATACTATATACACACTGGATAAATGGATGGATGGATATATATTGTTGATATGGTAGATACAATGGATACGATCGGTAGATAGATAGATAGATACGGTAGATACGATAGATGGATACAGTAGATAGATACGATCGGTAGATAGATGGATACAATAGATACGGTAGATTTGTATCTATCTATCGTATCTACCGTATCTATCTACCGTATCTACAGTTGAAGTCGTGAGTTTACATACACTTAGGTTGGAGTCAATAAAATTAGTTTTTCAACCACAGATACTATAGATAGATGCTATAGATAGATACTGCGGGCAGATACTGCAAGTAGTTACTATAAGTAGATACTGTAGTTACTATAAGTAGATACTGGAGATAGATACTGTAGTTACTATAAGTAGATACTGGAGATAGATACTGTAAATACTATAGATAGATACTGAAGATTCTATAGGTAGATACTGTAAATACTATAGATAGATACTGAAGATTCTATAGGTAGATACTGTAGATACTATAGATAGATACTGAAGATTCTATAGGTAGATATTGTAGATACTATAGATAGATACTGAAGATTCTATGGGTAGATACTGTAGATACTATAGATAGATACTGAAGATTCTATAGGTAGATACTGTAGATTCTGCAGATAGATACTATAGATAGATACTGAAGATTCTATAGGTAGATACTGTAGATTCTGCAGATAGATACTGTAGATACTATAGGTAGATACTGCAGATAATATAGGCTTCACTACAGGCTATCTCTGTGGTATAATTCCAAATGGTTTACAGGTAAGGCAGTTAAGGGACAAATGTATCTATATTTCAGGTTTACATCACAGCCTGATGAGCATGCAGTTCATTTTTGCCATTTCCAACCAAAATGCAGACTGAAGCTTGATTTTATGCACCAGGCAGTTACATTTCTGATCTCACACACAGACCGTTCAGAGCCAAATCTGAGGGTAGGGTACTCTGAGATATTGTGAACATACTGCAGATCCTAGGTGTCCACAATAGGCTGTCCAAATGACTCCCCGGGTGACATTCCCACAATGCAAACCCCCGGTGCTGTATCCCGCATGGACTCTGCTCAGTTACGCATTTAAAATGAATGGTTTCTTTTTTGACACGAGTGGTGCATTTGTTTTGCAGCGTCAGAATGGGGGACCCTGAATGTTTTCTCTGTTGTAGTTGTCATCTGTAATGTGTGGAGCTTGTTCATTCTCCAGCCCTCAAAACCAAACCCTCTCTATTGATTTGTTAAGGTGACCTGTTGTTCTCAGCTTGTTACGTTAGTATTGCTTTTTTGATGTCAGGGCAAAGACCTGTACTTTCAAACATAGAAAATATCTAATATACACCACTAAGGCAGAGGCAACGTGTAAAGACTTCTGTCTTCATTACAATGTAAAGACCTCTGTCTTCATTACAATGTAAAGACCTCTGTCTTCATTACAATGTAAAGACCTCTGTCTTCATTACAATGTAAAGACCTCTGTCTTCATTACAATGTAAAGACCTCTGTCTTCATTACAATGTAAAGACTTCTGTCTTCATTACAATGTAAAGACCTCTGTCTTCATTACAATGTAAAGACCTCTGTCTTCATTACAATGTAAAGACCTCTGTCTTCATTACAATGTAAAGACCTCTGTCTTCATTACAATGTAAAGACCTCTGTCTTCATTACAATGTAAAGACTTCTGTCTTCATTACAATGTAAAGACTTCTGTCTTCATTACAATGTAAAGACTTCTGTCTTCATTACAATGTAAAGACTTCTGTCTTCATTACAATGTAAAGACCTCTGTCTTCATTACAATGTAAAGACCTCTGTCTTCAATGTAAAGACTTCTGTCTTCATTACAATGTAAAGACCTCTGTCTTCATTACAATGTAAAGACCTCTGTCTTCATTACAATGTAAAGACCTCTGTCTTCATTACAATGTAAAGACTTCTGTCTTCATTACAATGTAAAGACTTCTGTCTTCATTACAATGTAAAGACCTCTGTCTTCATTACAATGTAAAGATCTCTGTCTTCATTACAATGTAAAGACCTCTGTCTTCATTACAATGTAAAGACCTCTGTCTTCATTACAATGTAAAGACCTCTGTCTTCATTACAATGTAAAGACCTCTGTCTTCATTACAATGTAAAGACCTCTGTCTTCATTACAATGTAAAGACCTCTGTCTTCATTACAATGTAAAGACCTCTGTCTTCATTACAATGTTTTCCAGAGGTCCTTTCATGACTTTTCCATTTTTTTACAGTTCTTTATTGGATGAAAATGTTTTATCTGTGAATACACGGGTCATCCCATGCTGTTTTGTTACGCCTACTTTTCTCTTTCTCTCAACAGTACACCTCCAGCATGAGGGCCAAGTACCTGGCCAACAGCGGCCCGGGTCCCAGTACCTCCACCCCCGTACCTCCACAGCACCCATCACAGCACCAAGAACACGACTCTGCACACCACTCACGACAGCACACTCCACACCGCCCACCACATCACCCAGCGGCACAGCTCTAGACAACACCGGGGGCGTGACCCACCAACAGACACACCCGTGTGGAACCACCTAGCCTCTGGAACCTCTTCTCCAATACCCCTCAACATCTCTGTGACATCATCTCCATCCTCAACCAGGCTACAGTCTCAATCTCCTTTCCCCTTCGCTCTTACTCGCCCTCTTCCCCCAGCAACAACTTCAAACATCTGAGCCAAATATGTCTTTTGAAGTGTGCTTGATGGTAGAGCTAAGAAAGGAACGCGCAAGGCAGACGCATCATGTAAATAGTTCTGTCGTCATTACAATGTTTTCCATAGGCCCGTTCATGATGTTTCCAGATGGCGAGTCTGGGCTGGGCCACAGCAGAGCAGCTAGCCAGCATCGTGTGATCTCTGTCATCTGCTTCATGGGCTGCTAGTGGACTGACTGAGTGGTGGCCCTTGTTCCCCTGCTACCCCCTACCACCGCCTCGCCTCAGTGCTGGGCCATCCTCGTGGCCCAGGGACAATACAGACTAATGAGGCAACTGGCCTCCAGCTCTTCATGAACGATCTCTGCTCCTTTTCCACTCCTCTGTCTGCTCAGTCCACCAAATATCATCTTGAACGGAGTGATAATGTCTTATGTGAGGATATGTTGCTCAAACAACATCTGTTGGTCTTATTTGTCTGCCACTTTTGGGGTCTCCCTGTATTTGATATTGTTTGAAGGAGATATCCACCATCAAATGGTCTCCGTGTTCACCACTGCAAAAACCAGTAGTTATGGTGCTGTGAAGGAGAGAGCACATGACTAGATAATGAAACTAAACTGCCATTGCTTTGGACTGAGACAGTTTTGGGAAGATCTAGGCAAGCACTGATAACTATTGATAGTGATTTTGTTCAATATGTTGCTACGTACTGTACTCTCTCATTGCTGGAGGAGATGTTGAGCAATGCCTTACACAGAGAGCTGTGGCAAGGCCTAGAAACTGCTGTTCCCTCTCACCCTTTTACAGAACTAGGCCTCTGTCATAGCAAGTTGGGATCCAGGCACGGTTCCTCCAAAGGTTGGATGTACCTCAACAATACTATGGCAATGATATGTCTGAAAGACAAAGACCAGTGTTTCTCAAGCATTCCGTGTGAGTGTTCTTCATAATAGTGAAACATCTCAGTTCCTCATTTAATCCTGTTATCTGGAGGACTTGCAACACGACCAGTAGAACACCTGGTTGAGGAAAGGGCATTAACATCAGTTGTATTATCCGGTCTCTCAATCCATGTGTCTGACGAGATCACATTGACATGTCATTACTTCTGTCTAACAAGCTGAGAGACTACTGATTTCTTATCTACGTAGCCATCAGCTTGTTATTGCATTTGTCTGTACAAACAGACTGTGAGTGGGACCAGTTATCTTATTTCCTAATGTCTTATAGTAGTAGGTCAATGACTGGAAAAGACTGGGACCTCTTAACTCTTACATTAGTCCTGACCTGCATGTTTGTGGCTGTTGTCCCCCCCCCAGAGGGAGGTTTTTCATTGGAGTGATACAGTATGCCACTATTCCTGAAAATTGACTGAAGCTACATGGAATTTGAACTGGAGAGTTTTGCTGTGAAAAAAACGAGTTTATTTTCGATTCCAGCGACTGCTCTTGGATGATGTGAACTGAAAAGACGGATAAAGCTCACTAAAGAAGAGGAGCTGTGAACGGTGGGACCCACTGTCCTCTCATCAATACCACAGACCGCTGTTATCAGAACTGTAATTCCAATTACATTGAGGAGTTTGATCAATTGAGGATCTGCTTGACAAAAATGTTCACACTTCTATGGTAAGGCACAAGCTTTTTTTCAACCGACAGATATGAGGACTGGTTCCTGATTGCTGAGAGACGAAACAAAATACTTTTCCTCCACCATTATAAGACTCATTTAAAGTCTCATTTGCAGTGCTCTTCTATTAGCCAGGTATCTTGTGTTGGTGTTCCTCTGTGTACAGTGGTCGGTGTTTTTGCTTGCCTGTCTCCTGTCCTCCCAACAGATCTCTGACCGCCTCGCAACGTTCTCCTCTGCTGAATCACGTTACATCCCGTGTCTGGAGGCTGTGTACATGAATTAGTATGTCTTTCTTCTAAAGAGGGGTAGAATACATGTATTCTAGTGTACAATTATGCATGTTGCAACAGCCAAGAGAACTGCAAAATGGACATCCTAATGCACCAGCATTTCATTGTCACAAAGATGTGTTTTGGCATAAAGAACTATTTTGGAGAGAGAAAATGAAACTGCAGGAGTTGTTTCACAATGGGTAAGCTGAAGAAGTGCTGTAGTGACACAGGTTCATTTGTACCATTTACCTTTTCAGCAAGAGCGTCCTACTTTTCTGTGGACTCCTAAAGCATGGTGCCCCTTCAAACGTACAGTGAAATATTGTTGTACGTTGTTGCTACCGACGCTTCTCTTGGCGCCCCTTCGTTCTGCGTTGTAATCAATATGAGAGGTGTGGTTCTTTCTTCAGACTGTGCCAATAACCAAACACAACACCTTACCTTTACTCTGATCTTTTTAAATGTCTCACTTAGGCCTGTTTGTACAGTTCACAGCACTGTGGTTGCCTGAGCAACCAAATGAGGAAAATTAGCCCTACATTTTGAACTGAAAATGTCTTGTTCTTTTATTCTCTGTGTGAAAGACCATTTATTATAGTAATGATGCATTTTTACTGTTTTAGAGTAGTCATATTATCTTTGTTAATATTGTAATGCTAGACCAATGTACAGACTTTAAAGGGATACTTCAGGATTTGGGCTATTAAGCCCTTTATCTACTTCCCCGGAGTCAGATGAACTAATAGACCACCGTCTGCATCCAGTATGAGGTAGATCTGCGCGCTAATGCTAACTAGCGATAGCTGAATGAGTGGAAGTGTGTGGTATCTACTAGCAAATGCGCTAACGCTAGTTAGAAACTTCCTTCAAACTGCACGCAGAGACATAAAAAACGGTATCCACGAGTTCATCTGACTGGAGAAGTAGGGCATTAATTGACAAGTATCCCTTTAAAACATGTTTGCTAAATGAGCTGGTGAAGTTGACATTTTCTTTGTCATTGTGATGAAATCTCTTTTTGCTTCATAAAAAAAAAAAGTAATTTACCATTGATTCTTTTTAGTGTTCATTGCATATATTACGATGTGTAGCAAGAAGAACATGTTTGTTTCTTTTAATGTGAATACGATATCATTTTTGTCTTTCATTGCTTTGTTTTGATAACATTTCCCTGTAGATTTACTCATTTGTTTTTCTATTATTTTAAAGCAATTACTAAAATATTGTACATGTTAAACCTGTGGTTTTATTGAGCTTGAACTCAGTGTTTTGAAATTAAACCAACCTTAACTGTTGAACCCTGACTTATCTTTACATGTCGTAAAGAATGGACAATGTTGATCATAACTAAAATGCATGATTTATACGAGAGTTTGATTTTAACTTAGCCTACATTATTTTACAGTGGAAGCCCGTGTGCAGCTATCAATGGTAGAACAAAGATAACAGATTGTTTGGTAGGTAGGTAGCAGCAGAACGACACAGTGTCTCAGTAAATATATCTGTGCTATAGTACTCTGAGGTGATGGTTGTTTGTTGATACAAGTATTTTGATATTCAACACAGCAGGCTTTGTTACAGGCAGTAATATATAGCTCAAATGTATTTCTGGGATGTGCTATTGTTCTCTATAGTGTGGAGATTGAAAGGCTATAGGCCTGGAGGAGAAAGGCTGTGTTGTCTGTGTAACCTCACTGGGCCGACGGCAGGCGAGTGGTCAGTGTCACAAACAGGACAGACGTCCAGCATTGTCTCCTTCCTGTAGGGCGGAACGTCAGGCAGCTGCTGTCTCTCCAAGACTGGCGTCCTGTCTAGTCTAGGGGGGTTGGAGGGATGGGAACGTGGATGGATTAGTGAATGGTCCCTCGATCCTGAAAGATCATGAGCCAAAGTACTTTAATCCTAGTATTTTGTTCATCCCATTTTACAACAAATGTAATGTTAGGAACTCAGCCTTTACGATACATTAATTTCACAAACATGACAGAAATGTCCAACAAATCCTTTTAAATCAAATCGGTTGTCATGTGTTCTTCCAACATAGTATGAACAAAGAAAACTGGTCAACACTTCTTCCTGGATCGTAGGATGATGATAAGTGAACAGCTGGAGAAGTAGATGAACTCAGCAGCTGTCCGTTCCTTCTGGCCACTCACTGCACTGTCATCAGTTTGGAAGGTCCATTTAGTATCTCACACCAGATGGGAACTTTTTGGTAACCCTTTAGGATATACGTTAGGCATTGTCTCCATGCATACTTATCAGATGATATTATTTGGTCTTACATGTAAATGGTTTATGATGCTTACGATATTCGCTGAACAAAAAAAGTTTTCTAATTCAATATTCTTGTCTGAATATATAGCAATCACACCTACCTCCTTCCTTCCCTGCTTCTCAAAGTTTCAGTTTGACTGAGAAGTAAAGAAACAAAGCAGAACGGTGTTTAAATAGTCTTGTTTCTCCTGAAGAGGCAGCCAAGTTTTTCACAAATGCACCGGAAATGTATTCAGTGAGAAGGGGCGCGCTAATGAAATTTCACAGTCTTACTCTTGAGGAAATTGAATTACTCCCCATTGTTGGATTGGAGGAATGCATTGCTAATGCATTGAGGTGGAGGGCTGAATAGCGGAGCAGGGGCGAGATGGTGCCAGGGCCCTCTGACCCCCAGCAGACACTTCCTGAGTCGGGCCTGGGCGTGCAGCCAGATGCTCCTACACTAGCACAGCTCTCTCTCCTCTGGAGGATTCTAACCCCAGCTATCTCTCCAGGACTCAGAGCAGCTGCATGACAGACCAGACAGAAGAAGCCTATTAGTGTAGATGCCTCTCCAAGTTGTCATCCCTTTTAGCTAGAATTAGAAAAGTCTAATTCTATAGGATGTCTCAGTGTATTCTGATCCACCCTTTTTTAACACAGTGTACAGTAGTGTCCTGTGGGACTGAGCCAGGCAGAGAGCAGTGAATGCAGGTCTCTGGG
This sequence comes from Salvelinus alpinus, assembly GCF_045679555.1. Taxonomy (NCBI): domain Eukaryota; kingdom Metazoa; phylum Chordata; class Actinopteri; order Salmoniformes; family Salmonidae; genus Salvelinus; species Salvelinus alpinus. Next base: position 47,740,776 of record NC_092086.1, read on the forward strand.
CATCTTTGACTGGAGGGACGTCCCACCAGGCACATTGTAGTTGGAGTCATGGGAGTCAAGGAGACAGGGCGTGTTGCTTGTCCCTCCTTTGTGGCTGGACTCAAAAGAGAGGGGCAGCTGTATCCTGGGGGGGGTGTCTGTGTTACTCACATCCCACACACACCAGGAGGGGGAATGAGGGATCGCTGGAGCTACACTGTTACCCACTCCCTAACCTTTTATTCCATGGCTGTGTGGAAAACCAGTCATTTCAAAAGCAATCATTGGTATTGGTGCAGGGTAGTTAACTTCTCGAGCAAATCCCCTCCCTCTCACTGTCCTACTTTTTACATTGATCTAAACCGTATCCCTTTTCGTTCCTAGGCTTTGGGGAGTGTCTTGCCTCCTGGGCAAAACTAATGCCTTGAACCAATGTTTTTCCACCACCTCTGGTTTAACAAGGTACATTTTCACATTAGTTTGCCACACTTGCCGTGAATGTGGCTACATTCCTCCTGTAGAAGCAACAATAGCTGGAAATGGCATTTACAGAACGAGCTATTGTGTTAGAAAGCAGGGAGACTTGTATATCGCTACAAAGAACGGGTCTTCTTCTGTGGTGACGATTGTCTTGTTGCTGGTTGGCTCTGAGGCCTAATATATATAAATACTGCAATGGAATGATTGAACTGAGCCCCATTTGAAGTGTGGCACACCTATAACTGTAATCCTAGATCACAGATGCATTAGTGGGATTTGGTATAGGTTATGAATAAGCAGCATTATGCAATAGCTGTAATATACTGTATTAAACTGAAAATCTCCAGACAGGTGGCTATGAGGCATACATGCCAGTAATCAAGCTGCAGTCAACACTCGTAGCTTGGAGTCATCTTGAGTGTCTGCCGGGGCAGAGGCCTGGAGAAGGTGCTGTCTGTCCAGAGAATTCATTTGCATCCTGATTTGCATTCCATGCAAAAGCTTGTGTCTCGCACACCCCTAAGACACTTCCACAAGAAACCAGACTTCTTCAGTTCAATGTGTGCTCGAGTCCCTAAGTTAGGACTGTTTCCCTACATGTGTAAAGGAAATGTTCTATTTTGTTGCCTCCACTATCAAATCAACCTTTCTTGCATATCTCTGCTGAAGATCTCTTTGGTGTTATACAGTAAGAACAGGCCTCCTTCCTTGTGTACGTTTCAGAATGTGTTGTAATGGGGGTCAGATTATGATAGGCGTGTCAACCTAGTGTTTAACTGGTAAAGATGGTCAGTCTTCATCTCCCCAACATCCAGCATGTCTTTACGTGACACAACCTGGGGTGTAAGAGCTGACGGTGATATTTGCATATCTGAGAGTAGCATCGTTTGAAATACTGATCTCCTCTGCTGTTACTGTTATGATGTTAACGCAGAGGGTGTGGGCCCAAGCGTCACTCAACAGCCCTGCACTTGCCAATGTTGTCACTGTAGAACACTGGAGTGGGAAGCGTTAAACCCCAGGGCATACAGTACTGACTTCATGAGCTAATCCTTGTTCCCCAAGTATAATGGACTTGGCGTTTCTCCCTAGAATGCTGGCCCATGTTGACTCCAATGCTTCCCACAGTTGTGTCAAGTTGGCTGGATGTCCTTTGGTTGATGGACCATTCATGATACACACGGGAAACTGTTGAGTGTGGTAAAAACCCAGCAGCGTTGCAGTTCTTGACACAAGCTGATGCGCCTGGCACCTACTACCATACCCTGTTCGAAAGCACTTAAATCTTTTGTCTTGCCCATTCACCCTCTGAATGGCGCAATCCTTCTTTAACCTGTCTCCTCCCCTTCATCTACACTGATTGAAGTGGATTTAACAAGTGACATCAATAAGGGATTGTAGCTTACACCTGGATTCACCTGGTCAGTCTATGTCAGAAAGAGCAGGTGTTCATAATGTTTTATATACTCAGTGTGTTTCTTTAAGTGTAGGAAAGTACTTTGGGCCTAGGGCAGCAATGGTATATGAGTGAGGAATAGGCGGGACAGCCTTTCATGTCTTTGATGAAATAAGTGGATGTTTTCAGATAATTCAAATGATTCAATTTAGGACAATGTCATGGAAAGTGGTCGAGTACATTATCATTGTAAGACTGTTTTTTTTTATTATTATATAAAAAAAATTCTTACCCCCTTTTCGTGGTATCCAATCGCTAGTAATTAATTACTATCTTGTCTCATCGCTACAACTCCCGTACGGGCTCGGGAGAGACGAAGGTCGAAAGTCATGCGTCCTCCGAAGCACAACCCAACCAAGCCGCACTGCTTCTTAACACAGCGCGCCTCCAACCCAACCAGCCGCACCAATGTGTCGGAGGAAACACCGTGCACCCGCCCCCCTTGGTTAGCGCGCACTGCGCCCGGCCCGCCACAGGAGTCGCTGGAGCGCGATGAGACAAGGATATCCCTACCGGCCAAACCCTCCCTAACCCGGACGACGCTAGGCCAATTGTGCGTCGCCCCACGGACCTCCCGGTCGCGGCCGGCTGCGACAGAGCCTGGGCGCGAACCCAGAGACTCTGGTGGCACAGCTAGCGCGATGCAGTGCCCTAGACCACTGCGCCACCCGGGAGGCCCCACTATAAGACTGTTGATGGATAATTCAATTACAGCTTGTGCCAACAGGAATTAATTTCCCAGCACTCAGATGAAATAATTCAATGATCATGAGTTACAGGCACAGCCATTCTGAGTCGGTGTGGAATGGATGGGTGAGATCAAGCTATTGGCTGGACACACAGGAACTGTTTTACCTGCTGTGGGACACTAGAAGGTCCCTTATGTATTACCTTACCCAATGGACCTTTCAAGAGGCTATGGTATATAGATGGATCGGTCTGGGAGGAGCCTGCAGCACTCCTAAGGCTGGATCTTTACTATATTCTGTTCAAGGACAGTGTCTTCACAAATAATAGCCACTCTGTAGTTCAAGCGAGCCTTCACTTCTAGAGATATGTGATACCTGGATTATGGTAAAGACAGCCTTCCCAGCTTTTGAGTATATGCTGAGAAAGCGGATTAAGCCCTCAGCCAGTTGCTGTGAGTGCTCCCTCCCAGTGGGGCTATACAGAACCGTTCTACCTCTCCAGCCACTCCTAATCCTACAGACACCGTGGGCTGTTAATTGGAGACTGTCTGGGTGGGTGATCTGCAGGGGAAAGCCACGGTGACAGCGTGCGAGTCACCAGCGTCTCCGCAATCCCCGGCGCGCTGTGGAATGTTTGTCTCCTGGCAGTTGCTCCAACGTTGGACGCCTTCCATACCTCGCCAGATTTTAGCCTTATGCCAGGATTCACCATGAACATCACTGCAGGAGTTTCCTAATCCACACCACCACTGGCCCACTGCCCCACTGCCATTCCATTGTCAGACAGTCATTTATTAATTGACACATAAATGGAGATTATATCCACCGGGTACAGACGTCAATTCATCGTCTATTCCACATTGGTTCAATGTAATTTCGAGGCTGTATCACAACCGGCCGTGATTGGGAGTCCCATAGGGCGGCGCACAATTGGCCCAGCGTTGTCCGGGTTTGGACAGTGTAGGCAGTCATTGTAAATAAGAATTTGTTCTTAACTGACTTGCCTAGTTAAATAAAGGTTTAATAAAAAATATATTTCAAAAAATTGAATTGAAATGTGGAAACAGCATTGACTCAACCAGTGTGCCCAGTGGGTATGAATGAAAACAAGGCAGACCTCCCTAATAAAACAGACTTTTCGTGTGTACTTTGACACATCTGAACCAACAGCAAGCAGGGAGGTGTGAGATGTAACACCTAGGAGGCTATAGATTCTCCGAGGTGTTAAAGTGTCTTATCAGCAGGATACAGACAGTTCCGGATCATCACCGTCTATAGCCATCTCTGACACTTCTCTGTAGATAAAATGATCGTTGGATTAACTGTTGAGTGTGTCCACCAAATGAGTCGAAGTGAGTCACAATGCAACTATCTTACCTCAAGTGTTTAACAGGTTTGCTTTCATGTTTCATTATCAAGGCACCAGTTGTTCTGGTGTTTACATTGCACATTTTTGGGGGGGGATTTCATGATTTAAATATAGTTATAGTTGTAATGTTTGGAATCCTACTCGCTCTATTATTGGCCTACACATTCTCAAGTAGGTTGGGAGCTTTTTTAGACAGGAAGCACCCATTAAATGGACCGTCTGGTAAAAGGCGGAACTCAGACAGTCTGTAGCTTCTGAAGTGGAGGGGAACCAGTCAAAACAAATATAAAACCTTAAGTCCATGTGTGTTTACTTAAGAATACATGTCAACTGCCACATGGGAGTTCTCAGAACTAACTATCATTAAAAGGGTGGCAGAGCAGACAGACAGAGACTAGATACATCAGCTATTCATGATGACTGACGCCCAGGGTTAAAGCCACAAGTACGGCAAGGGTGAGGGCAGACAGTTGGACTGACACAATTCTGGAGAAGCTAACACAAGGAAGACTGGAGATCGAGTGTCGACTGGCATCAGTGTGTGGAGAAACAACATCAACTATGCAGACAATTCATAATTTAAAAAACGGAATTTGGATAGTGGACTGGTTTGGTTCCTAAAATCTTTATCAGTGATAACAGGATGAGGCACAACATCCCCCCCCGGTTCTGTTTCAACATTGTGTCTAGTCACCAGAAGAGATGAGGTTACAGGGCTGTAGCGTCCTGTTGTTGCTATCTGATAACCCTCTCACCAGTTACATGTCTTTCTGTTTGTCATCTGTCACCTGCTGTTGTGTCTGTAACTACACGTCTAAGGTTGTCTGTCTCATACACTCAGGACTTCCATTCAGTGGGACTGTAGCCTATCTCTCAAAGCATATTTTAATCTTTTGACTCACCCACTTTACATTTACAGTCATTTGTCCACTTAGAAAACATTTCATGTGAAGGGATGACGGACCCGTCAGTGAAGCTGAGCATGTGAGACAAATTACCAGAGAAAACATCCAGACCACAAAGCCATAATCATAGCTTGGCTTGGTGATATGTAGTGGGAAAAGTTACAGGCCCGTAATGTGTCTGAAGCTCAGTTTCAAACAGACATCTGTCATCAATATCTCTCTCTCTATTTCTCTCTCTATTTCTCTCTCTTTCTCTCTCTCTGTTCTCTCCTCTCCAGTGACACATGAAATGATAACTCCCCCCCCGCCCCCAAATCTTTATGGAGGTTTGAACTGAGGGTGAAATGTATTATATGACACAGGCATGTTAAAGCCATCACTCAAGTAACCATATCCATTTAACCAGTGGCTATTGGTTGGGTAAAAGTGTATCCTGACTAACCCAGAGGAAGGATGGGGTTCTTTACTGGCACTGGACCCATGTGAACTGCATCAACATGGATCAAGTATATCAACTCTTGTACAACTAAGTGGTAAGTCGCGGATGTGTCCTCATAATAACATGTCTTCTTCGGCACCGAGATCTTTCACTTAGAAAAACAAAAGTTTTTATATGAATAACAAATCCTTAATTGAAGAGTAATGTGATCTCGTATAGCTTTGGCTCTAAAGTCTGGTCTGACTCACAGGGTTACAGAAACATTACCTTGGTCAGTCATTTCAAAACCTAGAGGGATGAAAAGTTCTGAGAAGCTTTTCTGCGCTATGTTATAGGTGAGACTGCATTGGTTGAGTGCTGGACGTTGTTGGGTCTAGTATCTTTCAGATCAGGCAGGGCTACTGTTTATTTACAGTAAGAGGGGTACAATATGGGATACACAATGCGTTACCCACAATTCATCATTGCCAAACTGTTTTCCCAAGGCTCTGTCACACTGTATGATGACTGATTTCCTCCGTCTTCTGCATAGAATTGTGTCTGAAGAAAAGCAGTGGCTGTGTCTGTCAGACACACAAAAATGTCACGTCTGATCACGTCAGTGGAATTAGGATTGTGACACATGGAGAATTGCGGTTCTCTGTTTATTTTCTTGCAATCCTTTCCCATACCCAGTGTTGTAGACTAATAAATAAAGTCTGAGTTGTGGCTTTTAAGTGCGTCCAATTAGCATTATAATTTACACCCTGGGCCTCAGCCAACATTCAGACTCACTGGGAGAGGTTGTTTGCCTAAATGCTTTAGTGAGACGAGCACAGAGCTTTAGACAGAGTACATAAGCATTTGGGCATTACCATTTCGCCCTTTTCTTTGGCATGGTTGTGAGAGATGACAGAGTTCACAATGATAGTTTTTAAATCATCATGCCTGGGTGCCCTCTAACAGACAGTTACATATAAAATCATGGCAAGTTATGACACCCCACGTCATCCCTTCTGAATAATGACATGATTGAATAAGCTGATATTTTGTTCACACACACACACTATCTGTAAAAAAGGATGGTTTATTCCATTCTAATCTTTATGTAGAAGTAGATCTGTAATCTCATACTATGAATGGAATGTCATAGAAAAAATACGAAACACAGATTGTTTCTCAGCGGTTATCCAACTTTATTTCAAAGCGTCATGTTCAGGCACCACAGTGGTTCCTATGGTAATAACATCAGGATTTGATCATAATCCCTGAGAAGCAAACATTAGAACCATCCAGATACTGGAGGATAAATAACAGCCATTTAGCGCAGTTACAACAAGCAGTAAAGAACATGTCCAGGTCATCAAAACCGTTTACCTTCTAATCCTCAATATACACATTTAGCATTTCAACAAAAATGCACAGTACACAAATACTGCTTTATAATTAACATATACAATCCTACCCAATATGGGTCGTTTACAGAGGATGAACACCTCTGTGTGTGTAAACACTGGTGTTGCTCTTGCAAAGCTCAATACAAACCCAACCCGTATACTCACTGAGGAATAAGTTAGACTAGTGTACATGGCTCTCCATCAATCCATTTTGTGCAAAAAGTATCAGAGAGTATTACATGTGTTGATGGTAATCTAAAAAGGTAAATATAAACTCCCAGTGGAAGAGTTGGAGGTAATTTGGCTACTTCACAAGAGCAAGCAAAAGTTCATTTGAAACCCAGCGGTGCAATTTTTAAACAAGACCATCTTCAAACAAATCAACAGTTGATTGTAACAGAAAAAACAGCTTTGCTATATTTTATTGTCCCTGATTCTATCAAATGCAAGGAATGTTATTAAATACAATCAAATCTAGAGATATTGATATTTTTGGGGTTGTCATTACATCCGTTGGTTTTGACACAGCTGTGAAACATATCTAGGGATGTCAATTCTGTCAATTCGTTCATTTAAAACTATCAATAAGGGAGAAAGTGCTTATTCCTGATGTACCTCAGATTTTATAACCTGACGGCACATTTGGAAAACTGCCTTCTGCCAGCTCAAATCATATATTAGTAATAACACTGACAAATCATTAACAAAAAGCACCAAAATATCTTCATATTATTGTTTTTGTCCGGAGTCTTCTGAAATGAACAAAAAAATAAACCACAACCAAAAATCCCCAAATGAAAACCATTTCCTCCACAATCTCAGAAATTCTGACCGTCTGATTATTTCTATAGAACATAAAAGGATCACCTTGAATGGCTTCCAAAACCCAGAAGAAACAAAAAGAAATTGAACAATAAAGCAAACAATTCAATGGAAATTCAACAAATTAATCACGTAAAGCTGGCAAAAGGCTTGGATATATAAGTAGTACATTCTATAAGAATTGCAAATACATTTACAAGCAACATTTAAAACACAACGCACTGATTGCCTGCAAAGCCATAATGCTTTAAGCTCCTTCCCACTAAGTGCCTGCCTGGCTCCTCTGCCCCTATGCCAGGGGAGGAAGCCAAGACACCACACAGGAAGGACATGTTCCAAGGGGGGCCGCACAGCAGCCCAGTAAAACTATCAGAGTCCGTGTGCCACTGAAACAAAAATACAGTGACATCACAGTCCGATACCAAACACGGGTCCCCACCAGCCTTTCAGATACCGAGGCACGGCGGGGACGAGGATACCAAAGGAGCCGGTCACCTAGTAGGCAACCTGAAGCGGGCACCAAGGGGTGTCTGGGTACAGCAAACAGTGCACAGACTTAAACCTGGAACAAGGAGAGAGAGAAAGAGACATGGAGGTTAGATTAACGGAGAAAAAAAAGATATACCCTCTTTACTTGAACTATCTTGACTGTAGAGTAGGATCGCCATTTGTGTATTAGTCATGCAGAGTGTAATGTCTCACCTTGATGGGTCTTCCTCCACAGGGAAAGCCCCTTTCATATTGATGATGTTCCTCTTGTTCTCAAACATTCCATAACTCAATGTGATCTGGAATAAGCAAATACGGGAAAGAAATAAGCAACCCTGCCCAATAAGTTCTGATAAATAATGAAACTCTTTTCTCAGTGAAGCGACGGACGGACACACGTTCACATCTCACCTGTTTGTGAAGTTCAGATCTGGACACCTGTTGCAGGTTCTCCAGATGGGAGTGGAAGAAGTTGCTGCGGGTCAGAGGCACCCCCAGCACCGACTCGATGATGTAGCCGATGGTGCAGTCGTCAGGCAGACGAATCTTCTCTGCCGTGTTCATAAAATGGCCGCCACTGGCCCATGGGCTCATCTTCAAAGCCAGGCCTCGACTCACACAGAAGCCGGCTCCCCCAGTAGCAAACCAGAAGTTTACTGGTCTCTGGAAGAAAAAAAAGAGACGGCGAGCATGTTAGGTTGTTGTTACGCAACCTTTCTGAAGCATTTCAAACTTTTAATAACCAATTGAAAAGTTGTCATAGGCCAGGAGGGCTAAGTCCACCTACCATCTTGTTGTCTCCTAGCCTCTCTGTGGCCTCGATGGGCCGGTCCAGGCTGGGCTTGCCAATGTACATGTCCTGGGTGTGGGGGTAGTGGGACAGCAGCTTCACTAGAGTCCTCATGTTAACGTAGTTATCATCATCCACGTGACAAAACCACCTAAGAGGGGAAAACATTGTTAAAGCGTTACAATATTTCCATTAGAACAATAATCACTATCAAATCTAGAATGATATACAGCCTGGGTAAATTCATCACTTTAGATAGACACTTACTTTTTCCCAGACTCAATGAACTTGTCGTACTCCACAGCCATCTTGCAGGATAGAGCTTGGCGGCTGTGTGCTGCTGAACAGTTGGTGTTGATGGCGTGACTCCCTGTAGGAACAATGAGGGAGGAGATGGTGAGTTACAAACTAGCAACTTACTAGCTAGTTAATGCAAGTAATTGTAACTATAGCGCTGTTAGAGCCTTAACGACATCTGCCACTAAGACTACATGCCCCAGGAGCTCAAAGCAACACATTCCATGGGGATTAAAATAGGGGCTTGGTTTCTCACTATCAAATCTGGACGTTTAATGATAAACTAATTCCAGCTACTGTTCAGGTTAAGATAAATATAAAATGAGAACTAAAATGCTTCTAAAAAATCCAAAACTCACCAACTTTCTTCTTCAGCTCCTCATCTTCTCCGTCTGTGAAGATGTATGTCTGAAAAGGAGGGAAAACACATCAGATCACATTGTGGGAGTGGAAATCCATGAAATCAAAGCCCCTCACAGAACAAGTGGTGGCACAAGAATCAACTGGAGTCCAAAATACAGTATGTCTGATGTCCTTGTTCACCATACATCTAATTCAGTGTGATGACCATTTATCAGAAGTCATTTATGCATGTGGAGAACACATGGAGTTAAACAAGCCCCACTCTAATAAAGGCCTCTTATGCAAGGTTCCCCTCTCTCCATGGCAACTGTGCAGGCCCCCCAAAAGTATCCCAGACATAGAACAAAGAGGGAGGCAACCATCCCTCCCCCCCAACACCACTGATCCCCAACACCATTAAGACCCAATTCCATTCTTGATCTGTACCCACTCCCTAGCTCCAACATGTTGACTAGAAATACAAATATAAATCGATGGCCATCATATAGATATCAATGGGGACATCACCAATGATAATTTCAGCACCACCTGTGTGACACAGAGTAAGGTCTTAGTAGCCAAAGAATAAAGCTGTCAAGGTTAGAATACTGCAGGCTGGTGTTTAGTTAACAACAAAAGGCAGCCTCAGTGGCACACTTAAAAGAGCAGGTAGGGATTAGGAGTTGTTTTATGGTGGGTAGGGCTTAGCAGGTGCTAGGCAGCCCTCCCTCAGTCAGTCAGACAGGGCTGATGAAAGGGCCCCCATGGCCTGTTTGTGTCTGCCGTTGCCTGTTTGTGTGTGTGTCTGCCGTTGCCTGTTTGTGTGTGTGTCTGCCGTTGCCCGTTTACTCTTCCCCTCTTGAGAGACAGCACCTGCCTTATCTCCGCCGCGTGCCCCAACACGCCAGGTAGCAGCGCCCACTCACTCCTTCCTCGCTGCTCGCGACCTCCCAACAGTTTATGACAACTGAACCAACCCCACATTCCCACTAATTGCTTGCTGCCACTGACTGTTGAGCAGCAACAGCCATCAGATCTGTATCTTAACAGTGGGGCTGGCTGAGTTCATGCCACAGGGCGATTAGGCAAAGACATTCACTTTTCTAATAACTCCCCTCCCATTTCTACAGTTCAGTACTATCTGCCATCGGTGCCAAAGCTTTATCTGATTGGTTTGCACAACAAACTGGGAGCAGATGTTGTGCGATGGATGCTGCAAGGCCCTGGGCCTGTGTTTGTTTAAGGAAGGATGGTGGTTTCACTGGTAAAGGGATCGGAGGCTGGCGCTGTTGGCTTTAAGTCCCGCTGAATGGACAGCCTAATCACTGAGGCAGCTGCCAGAACTGCCTGGGTACTGACAGAAAGGGGTCGAGAGGGGCTGATGGAGAGGGGTGGGGGGGGTCTCACTGCTGATTTGTAAATTGAAATCTGTGTGTGGTCATTCACCCCCACTTCAAGCTTCTACCCATACCCCGTTCCCCCCCTCTCTCACCACCCCATACGCTGTCCCTCTTCAATAGAACAATGCCGGGTGTTTTCATGCTGGTTAAAGTCCTCCACTGGGTAAATTCTAACTATGTTTGCTGGTATTTGCATACAGCTGCAGCAGTTAACTAAAGAGAAGTCTCCAAAGGACTAAATGGCTTTTGTCTTAACTGAAACATTAAAGAAGTCACTCAAATGGAATACTAATTAATTTACCCCCATAATTTCATAAATAACAAGTCCTGCCCCGTGAGGAGAATAAACAAAAAAAATGTATGATGACTATCTGAACCACAAATGAGATGAGGGCTGGGCTGGGGACGATAGCACTCCTCCCCACTAAAGAAAGGCCTGGCACAGCCCAATCTGAGCAGAGCATGGTGCCTGGCTGGCTGTCTCAAGATCCCCGGGAAGGAAGGGCACGGACTGCACTCCCCTCCACTCATCTCCCTCCATCAACAACCACCTACTCCACCCCCCCTCACTCAACCATGTCTCGTTCTCCCTTCCCTTTAGCCTTTGGCACAGCACTAAAGTCACTGGAGTGTGGACTACAGGACAGAGAACAGGCCACCTACAGACACACAATGACACTTTCCCACTCTCTGACCAGCTGGATATTCAGACTCATTCCTTCATACTGTGAAGGTCTATTTGATTAACTCAACAATGGAGCCAAGTCTTCTTCCAAACTGCCAGACGTACAGATGCTCGTTTTGGGAGTGCTGGCGAATTAGTATAATTTCAATTAAAAATGGAATGCATATCCAACCACTATGATGTCACTGCCAGGCTACCAGCTGTTCTGTCCAAACACAACCAAAGTCAATACCCTTATAATGTCCATTGATGTGTAGTTTAGAGCTAGATTTCAACCTGTGTTTTGTAGCTAGTTATGTACTGCAGAGCCCGGAGTACTACAAGCCAGAGAATGCTGTTGCTGCACAGTTTGTTCTCTCATTGTTTTGAGGCTCACTCACTAGGGAAGCTGCATTGTTCCAGGGGGGAAATCTGCTGAAACACCGGAAACAAGGGCCTACTATTTGAACAACCCGTGCATAATAACAAGTTGTAAAAAAACATAGTATTTACCATATTATGTCACAGTACTTTTGCTTACTCACTAACTTATGACTCACAAAAAACAATTGGGCCTTTCACTACACCAACTATTCTCTGAACCAAATCATTTTTTCCCCCAATAACTTATTTAATTTGATGTAATAAAAAATAAAAACTTCTGACCATAATACTAAATTGGATATATTATTCTGCAGACACAGTAAGCCACAGGCACAATTCTATCATGGTAATCACAGATTGGATCTACCCTCTCTATTTACATGTAAACATTATCTGATAGCACGTCCGTTGGCTTAAGGAAACAGAAAGTGTATATCCTGTGCTGGAAATACGAATCAGGGCTCTGATCTGCCCAGTTTACAGTTCTAGTCAGGCCTCACCTGCTGGCAGAATGCCATGAAATCTCTACCAGCTTCAGATACCAGCTACAGACATGATCAACTGGATTCAGTCAGCTGAGCTCCACAGGTGTTCATCAATTGAGCATTATCATATAGCCTGGGTGCAGATGTCCATATGTGCTGGGAATGACCTGATTCCTATGACTGGCATTAGAACCATCCTTTGTTCTCTAACTTCTGGCCACCTGTCAGCCTTCCTCCAGGAACTCCCATTTATATTGTGGGCCCAGGCTGTCCTTTAAGCCTGCACTGGCTCCCACCAGCTGCCTGATTAAACCCTGCTGTTAACCCATCTCAGAGAGAGAGAGAGTTAACTTACATCATCCACTACAGTAAGCACAACACTCAATGGCCATGTAAACTGCTACTCCCAAACTCTATTGACAGCCCATCTTACTGAGCATAAACCTGGGGGGGGGGGGGGGGGGCTAGTTTAAGAACTAGGACAGATGTCAGATAGACTTCCCCTGTATCGGATGTAGTAAACTCACCACAGACCATTATGTAACGGAGGGAGTTTTTGGAGGGAGTTTTTTGAATGGGCTACTGTATTTGATCATGTGATGCATCTTATGTGTTCAAAGTTCCATCTTCTCACCCCACTTCCTCTGCATACAAAGAGAGACAGTGTTGCCATGACTAACCTTCAAAACACCCAAAACAGAGTGGGGTTTGGCTTGGGATGGAGAGAGGAGTTCTCAAAAGAAGGTGGATAAAGAATGTGTGATTTTGCCCGAGGAGAATTTAATTGACTTTTGAAAAATATGCGTGACAACTCTGGGTAGTGGATAAAATCACTATGACTAGCCTCTGTTTCCTCTCGACTATGGCTGTGAGTGCCTTTGTGCACCAGTCTAAAAAGAGCTTGGTTCTCAGGGCTGCATTTTCATACTCAGCATGCTACTCCCAGCACAAACTTCCCTATAGATGCACCCCTTTGTCCCAAGCATCCCCTTAACGAAGCCCCCCGTTTCCCCATCCCTTGGCTGCTTGACCCAGACTCTGCTCCCACGTTCCCATGGAGCGGCTGAGACAAGGGGGCTGGGAAAGCTTTTCTTCCCCCCTTCAGAAAGACGCTTTGTTAGCCCTGGAAAGGGGACAGCACTGGAGCTGCTGCTGTGAGACATGCATTGCACCAGGGCATTCACCGGGACTCCCAAAAGAGGGGGTGAAAAAGAGGGGAAACGAGGGGGGTGTAGAGGCTTGAAACTGCTCCCTATGTTCCCAGAGGCATCACTCAAGGCAGAATACAAAGTGGCAGGGCCTAAGGAATTCTGCATAATTAATAGGGTAACATGGACAGTTCGGGATCAAACAGTTATCACCCATTTCACCTGACCTGAGTGGAACAGATGTTTGAGTGGGTCAGCAATAACAATTAACTCTCATTGGTGGCTTGTTGTAAAGCATATTTTATGGGAGAATATTCGTTTTTTTTACCATTGTGTCCTATGGTAAATTGCCTCGCCTAAGCCTACTAAAGGAAACCTAGTGGAAATGTGTGATTGTTTTATTCTAGGTTATGTCCATGGAAGATTTCAAATTAACCATATTCTTCTGATTATAATGTAGTAGCGTTGGCTTACCTGCTGCATGTTTCTAGAGATCCAGGTATCCAGAAGGAGATTCAGTCGAGACTGATGGAACTTCTTTGTGGTCTTGACAGCGATGAAGATGTCATCTGCACTGATGTCCTCTGCGGGGGAGGCATCTGTCGCTGACTGAGCGGACCCTGCAGGCTTGTCCGCCTCTCTCCGTCCCCGGGTCAACTTCGAAAAATACGCAGAGAATCCTTTTTTCGCCTGCGCCTCCGAGTTGACCTGTTGCTGATCAGCCTTCACTCCGTCCGTAGCCACGGTGTCCATGCTCTGGAGTGAGCGCGTCCCCATCTCTCTCTGGTTTGGAACCTCGTCTACCTGAACTCTTTGATGCTGCGCGACCACCAAGAGCAACATAAGGCAGGTGAATACTGCACTGGTTATAGAAACAACCGTTTTCTTACCATAACTTTTCGACATGTTGATATATTTCAAAACTACAATATGTAGTTGTATTCTGAGAATCACCTAAATTGAAAGTCCATATAGTAATTCTCTCCAGATAGCACAAAGAAATCAAACAGCCGTCCCGTGCGTCTGCATTATTATAATACAATGCAATTTTGTCCTAGCCCAACTTTATAACCTACCCTTCAAGCTAGCCACGCCTCATGGGCGGTCTGTAAAGTGTCATATTGCGCTATATTGTGCGGACGCTGAGAAAAGACTCTCCCCCCGGGCAGATCTAAATCGTAGGCACGCCCACGATATGAGGCGTGTGTGTGTGTGTGTGTGTGTGTGTGTGTGTGTGTGTGTGTGTGTGTGTGTGTGTGTGTGTGTGTGTGTGTGTGTGTGTGTGTGTGTGTGTGTGTGTGTGTGTGTGTGTGTGTGTGTGTGTGTGTGTGTGTGTGTGTGTGTGTGTGTGTGTGTGTGTGTGTGTGTGTGTGAGTGAGTGAAATAAATTATATAAGCCCCTTGTTACTTTTGAATTCCTTGCCCGCCAAAGTTTTCACATTCTGCTTAGCCTACAGCTATTTTCTATAGGCACTTTGCTTGTTCATGAATCTACTATAAGTAGGCCTTCATAGTAGTTTGGTAAAGAGAACATCAAATATGTTGCTGTGTGAGCATGTGACATATACATTTGAATAAAGAAGTCATATTAGTTGGAGGAGATTAAGGAGGGGGTCAGATCCTATGGTTTTCCTTATCAGGGAAGTCCCGTGGCAGTTACAGATAAGAGTGAAAGATTTACTCTAAGAAAGCAGCAGGTGGACATTGCTCATGTTTTCAGTTAGCACCTTGTCTGCAGCTGGTGGCGGTGAAAAGTAGCATTTTTCAAATAGGCTTGAATAATTAACAAACCTATCTGACTTTAGTTGGCCTGTTTGTGGAAAGAACGTCTGAGCCTCACAATCTACAAGAGATGGTGCCTAATTGAATACATCTTGACTATATTTAGGCTACTTATACATACATCCTTGTGAATTACGCATTTCTTTAGTTTGGTTACAGAGCAGGATTATGAGTTTACAATGATTGATTAGGCCTACCATTGGAAACTTCCATTTAGAACCGGTGGATTCTGTAACATTTGGCTACGTTCAACGTCTTACAAATGTCTCTCAGATATAAAAAGTTTGACTCCTCATTGAAATTCTTTGTGAACTCATTCAAATTCTGCCAAGTGTGGGCAGCTTGTTCACTAGCCAAGAAAATTCAATTATTCTGCATTGACCTTGTAAGGGCTTTAAACAGTTGGCAATTCCTCAGCCCTTGTTATTTAAATTCTGTCTCTCAACCAGTGGGGTGGCTGACCCCTAGACTTGACATGAGTTCCAGCAGACCGACTGCCATGCAGCTGGCAGTGACAGGTCTGAATACCCACACTCACTCCCACCAGTCTCAGTCTCAGAGAATGGCCAATGGACCAAGCAAACTATTGGATGAGAATTATAATCTCATGTTTCTAAATTTAAAAAACAGTTTGATGTGAAAAAGCATGTGAATCATGTGAAATCATCTTTTGGTTGTAGGGGTTAGCTTTAAAGTCATATGGAGAATAGTCTAACACTGACTATCCTTATTTGCCGTCATTTAGCTAAAGCCCTACCCCACCCCTTCTATTGTTGAGCTAAGTAAACCAGAGTAAATTGGTATGGATACAACCTTTATACCTCTAGTCCTCTTTTTTAACCCACATCACAAGGACTGGTTGAGCTAAAAGAGAACACACTGTGAGATGGAGGAGAAGAACCAGTAAGCCTTTCTCCTTAAATGTCCCTTTAAAACAAACTGAAAGGTGGGCTTTTAATCAAACAAAAATCACAAAATGTTGCTGAGAAGTAATCCTTTCACCTCAAATTGTTCCCGCCGACAAGTCCTTTTGTGCATCTTTTAAAACTGCTCACAAAAAGGCAGCTAAAAAACAAGTATAAGAAATCAGGGAGAGGGGGTTGTCTCCCTGGCCCTCATTCTTCTTGGATCAACAGGCTCTTTCTCCTGGTTCTGCAAGAGATTCGTCCCACCTCTAAAAAGGCTTTTGGTCAGACAACTCCTTGGACTCCTGGGACAATGACAGTTGTTAAAATGGCGGGTGAAATGTACTAAGTGAACGTCCTTCTTCTATACCAGCTTCATGCCAGCCATCCCCCTTTTTGCTCCTGTCTTCCCTCCACTGACAGCAACGACAAAAACATAAAACCTTCTTTTCCCCCTAAACGGCCCCACCACACCATACAGTACCCCATTCCATCCCATCCTGAGCCCTTCTAACAATGTTACCGCTGGATTTCAATGAATTGAAATCCCCTTTGTAAAGAGTATCCCACTTCCACCAGAGAGTGCCCACAGACCCACCAATAAACACAATAGCGCTTGATCTCTCTCTGAACATCTCTGGGGATCTGAATTAGAGAGGGCCTGGGGGGCCTGAGTGGGGTGGTTATGATTAGAAGGATGCTATTTATATTCCTCATTCACTGTGGGATCTATGCACAAAGGGGAGGTAAAGCATTTTTGTCAGTTCTGAGGTCAGTTTGAGAAATATTACTATTGTTTTTTATTGTTTGTGTCTAGCCACAAAAATGTCTCTGTCAGACCACTTATTGTTAAGGCCTTGTTCTCACCACTGAAACTTTCAAAACACATCCACTCAGTGCTGAAAGATGGCACACTCACTGTTGAAACTGACTACATACAGTTTCACCTTGCTCTGTGCGTCCATAGGAAGCATCTGCACATGGTAAAGAGGTTGCATATCGCTCTGGGCAAATCCTGTACACATACATTTTCTATTTATTTAATTTACATCTTCGCTTCTCATCCCCTTCAGCATTTAACAAAATTTGCTGCTCTTGACTATAAACAGACACGTACAGTGCCTTCGGAAAGTATTCAGACCCCTTGACTTTTTCCACATGTTGTTACATTACAGCCTTATTCTAAAATTGATTACATTAATTTTTTTCCTCATCAAACTAGACACAATACCCCATAATGACAAAGCGAAAACTGGTTTTTAGACATTTTTGCAAATTTATAAAAATAAAAAACTGAAATATTACATTTACGTAAGTATTCAGACCCTTTACTCAGTACTATGTTGAAGCAACTTTGGCAGCGATTACAGCATCGAGTCTTCCTGGGTATGACGCTACAAGCTTGGCACACCCTTATTTGGGGAGTTTCTCCCATTCTTCTCTGCAGATCCTCTCAAGCTCTGTCAGGTTGGAAGGGCAGCGTTGCTGCACAGCTATTTTCAGGTTTCTCCAGAGATGTTCATTCGGGTTCAAGTCTGGGTTCTGGCTGGGCCACTCAAGGACATTCAGAGACTTGTCCCGAAGCCACTCCTGCATTGTCTCAGCTGTGTGCTTAGGGTCGTTGTCCTGTTGGAAGGTGAACCTTCACCCCAGTCTGCGCACTCTGGAGCAGGTTTTCATCAAGGATCTCTCTGTACTTTGCTCTGTTCATATTTCCCTCGATCGTGACTAGTCTCCCAGTCCCTGCTGCTGAAAAACATCCCCACAGCATGATGCTGCAACCACCATGCTTCACTGTAGGGATGGTGCCAGGTTTCCTCCAGACGTGAAGCTTAGCATTCAGGCCAAAGAGTTCAATCTTGGTTTCATCAGACCAGAAAATCTTGTTTCTCATGGTCTGAGAGTCTTTAGGTGCCTTTTGGCAAATTCCAAGCAGGCTGTCATGTGCCTTTTACTGAGGAGTGGCTTCAGTCTGGCCACTCTACCATAAAGGCCTGATTGGTGGAGTGCTGCAGAGATGCTTGTCCTTCTGGAAGGTTCTCCCATCTCCACAGAGAAACTCTAGAGCTCTGTCAGAGTGACCATTGGGTTCTTGGTCACCTCCCTGACCATGGCCCTTCTCCCCCGATTGCTCAGTTTGGCCGGGCTGCCAGCTCTAGGAAGAGTCTTGGTGGTTCCAAACTTCTTCCATTTAAGAGTGATGGAGGCCACTGTGTTCTTGGGGACCTTCAATGCTGCATACATTTTTAGGTACCCTTCTCCAGATCTGTGCCTCGACACAATCCTGTCTCGGAACTCTACGGACAATTACTTCAACCTCATTGTTTGGTTTATACTCTGACATGCACTGTCAACTGTGGGACGTTATATAGACAGGTGTGCCTTTCCAAATCATGTCCAATCAATTGAATTTACCACAGGTAGAATCCAATCAAGTTGTACATCTCAAGGATTATCAATGGAAACAGGATGCACCTGAGCTCAATTTCGAGTCTCATAGCAAAGGGTCTGAATACTTCTGTAAATAAGGTATTTCTGTTTTTAAATTTGCTAAAAATTCGAACAACCTGTTTTTGCTTTGTCTTTATGGGATATTGTGTGTAGATTGCTGAGGATTTTTATTTATTTAATCCATTTTGGAATAAGGCTGTAACGTAAGAAAATGTGGAAGAATTCAAGGGGTCTGAATACTTTTCAAAGGCACTGTACATTAAAGGAAACAAACGGTAATGATAATGTATCTCTGAGGAGATCATCAATCAATCACATGCTTAGACTTGGCCATCGACTTCAACTTATTGTCAAAGGAATTGGACGCTTCGAAAAGAACTGAAAACTGAATATGTCTTGGAAAGTATAATTGTGTGAATATAACTATACCAGTGTTGTAGTTGACCACAATTGAATGCATCCCTGTATTTTATTGAATGAACGGTGTGCTGTATTTATTTGAAGTATTTTATGAGCTCTCTGTACCTCTGGATTCTCTGTGAGGTCTGGAAAATGTTAAGCCTCTTGTAAGCCTTGAGTCACGGTCATGCTGTTGTTCCTGAATATGGTACCAATGAGCGGAAATGAACACAGCTCTGAGTCTGAGAAGAAGACCTTCTCAATCCACTCCTCTGTCTTCTTGTCTTCTTCTCTCTTTCGGTCTCTTTGAAAAATGGATTAGTCAACATATTTTGCAAGTAGCCGCAGTGATAAAAGCCATATTTTCCTGCCTTTGATTCATTGTTTCTTGACATAGACCTGCTCATACACCCTGCTGATAGAGTGTCTTTCTGTTCTCTGCTGGGTGAGCAGGAAAACACTACTATCCCACAGAGGGAGTGTCCCAGACCCAGACCTGACTTATGGCCTACTTTACAGAGAAATCAACCCATGTATGTCTCTTTGGAGCGGTTCCATTCAACTTGATGGAAACTCTATCTGTGTATTGTGGACCGATATAGAAAAACAGGCTCTATTTATTTGTCTGTCAAGCAGTGAGCCATTCTGCCTCTTATGATCCTGCGGAGAGCATCCTCTAATGTTGCATGGGGGGCAAGGAAATTGAAACCCACTTCTGAGGGGCCGACCAGTCCCCTGGCTCTCACTTCTGGTGTGACCTGTAATCCTATCAGTGCTAGTGTGTCCATGCTGGGAGAATAAGCAGAGACAGGGGCTTCTCCTGCTGCCCGTTTCTCATTTACTGGTTCTCTGGCCCAGGCCCACATGCCTTCTCTGAGAGAGAGATACAAACGTTCACTGTCACATATTTTATAGGCATACTACACTGAGTGTACTAAACATTAGGAACACCTTCCTAATATTGCGTTGCACCCCATTTTGCCCTCAGAACAGCCTCAATTTGTTGGGGCATGGACTCTACAAGGTGTCAATAGCGTTCCACAGGGATGCTGGGACATGTTGACTCAATGGAATTTACAACACATGGAATAAACAAGCGTACAGTCAATAACACAATAGAAAAAAAATAAAGTCTATATACAGTTTGTGCAAATGGCGTGAGGAGGTAAGGCCTATTTATTGCCTTACCTCCTCACGCCATTTGCACACACTGTATATAGACTTTCTTTTTTTTCTATTGTGTTATTGACTGTACGCTTGTTTATTCCATGTGTAACTCTGTGTTGTTGTTTGTGTCGCACTGCTTTGCTTTATCTTGGCCAGGTCGCAGTTGTAAATGAGAACTTGTTCTCAACTAGCTTACCTGGTTAAATAAAGGTGAATAAAATTAAATTTCAATTAAAAAATACTTCCCACAGTTGTGTCAAGTTGGTGGACCATTCTTGAGACACACGGGAAACTGTTGAACGTGAAAAACCCAGCAGTGTTGCAGGTCTTGACACACTCAAACCGGTGTGCCTGGCACCTACTACCATGCCCCGTTCAAAAGGCACCACCTTCTGAATGGCACACATACACAGTCCATCTCTCAATTGTCTCAAGGCTTAAAAATCCTTCTTTAACCTTTATCTACACTGATTGACGTGAATTTAACAAGTGACATAAACAAGGGATCATAGCTTTCACCTGGAGTCTATGTCATGGAAAGAGCAGGTGTTCCTAATGTTTTGTACACTCAGTGTATAACTAGTATTCTAAAAGATAGCATATTTACTTTTTTGCAGTTATAAGTCTAAGATAAACTATATGACCAAAAGTATGCGGACACTTGCTTGTTGATCATCTCATTCCAAAATCATGGAAACCCATTTCATGAAGCTCCCGATGAACAGTTCTTGTGCTGATGTTTCTTCCAGAGGCAGTTTGGAACTCGGTAGTGAGTGTTGCAACCGAGGACAGATTAGATGTTTCCACTTCACAATAACAGCACTTACAGCTGACCGGGGCAGCTCTAGCAGGGCAGAAATTTGACAAACTGACTTGTTTGAAAGGTGGCATCCTATGACAGTGCCACGTTGAAAGTCACTGAGCTCTTCAGTACGGCCATTCTCCTGCCAATGTCTGTCTATGGAGATTTCATGGCTGTCTGCTCGATTTGATACACCTGTCAGCAACGGGTGTGGCTGAAATAGCCGAATCCAATAATTTGAACTTTTGTATATATTGTGTATCTATCACTTTCTCGATGTTCAACACTTAAACTTGCATGTAGGCTATTAGGCAGATGTGAATTATTTTTGTTTTAAAACAAGTTTGACTTATACATTAAATTCTTTGGACATGACAGAATATTTCCAGATTTTTGGAAGTCATTTCCTGCATGCGTTGACAGTGGGTGCCATGTGTGATTGCCAGTTGCAGTTGTTGTGTGCGGCTTGTGCTGTATTTCCAGCTAATCTAATTGATTACAGTACTATGACAGTGGATTAGATGACCGATCTACTACAGCTCCAGGTCAGGTTACACTCTGACATGTCCAGGCATGTTCAACTGACTCCATCTTGCTCTGCCATAAAGGCCTGGGTGAAACTCTTCTATTCGGCTTGCAACACTAACATATTGTTATGGTACCCATGTTGAGCAGAGTGAAAACATTTTGATGACTCAATTACACCCCAAAAAGCCTCTCTTCCTGAAGTTACTGCTGCATTACTGCTACAATTTTTGTGATATTTGGAAAGAGGGAGAAAAGTGAGAATAAAGAGATTTATTACAGCATCCGTTGTTTGAATTGTTCTGTAATCGTCAGAACTTCTAATACCTGTTGACAAATGTAATTTATATTTTATGCTCATGGAACTATAAGTGATGAGAAATGTTGAAATGATTCATTTGAACTGTGTGGGTGCTGGCTGTGGCAGCTAGGGCCTGAAGACAAGTGGTCTCTGTTGGAATGAATGGCTTTTCTTCAACCTGTACAGTGTCGTTTTGTCCCCAGCGGGCCACTAGCTACCTTGCTGGGTCTTCACAATGGGTGATCCAGAGGATAATGCAACATGTCACTGTGATGACTGGATTCCATTAAGTGCTCAAGCCGTTACTGCCCAGTGCTCTCATCAGGCCTATTCTCATTCAAATGGCCCAATGCTGCATGCCTATGTGGGAACCAGAGCCAGCTACTGTATAGCAGTCGAGAGGTGTGTTTAGACTGTCGAGTTAAGAAAAACAATTGGGGGGGGTGGATGGTTTTCCAAGTCTGGTCTATTACAGCCATCAAGTACAGTATGTTGTAATCCTGGGGTGCTTTATGTCTTCAAACATTAAATAGATTATCAAAACTATTTACATTGATGATCTAACATTAGACTACTTAATGATCATTCTCACTGTCAGGGAGCCCTATTTTGGAAGCGTTTCAACAACTCTCCAAGCCACTTGAAAGACTTTGTTGTAAGAAACAGTGGTTTATCAAAACACCATGATATTCAGTACTTCATGTACAGGCACGGTGACCCATTTAGGGCGCTTTTTTATATACCTTTACCCCTTTTTCGTGGTATCCAATTGGTAGTTACAGTCTTGTCCCATCGCTGAAACTCCCGTACGGACTCGGGAGAGGCGAAGGTCGAGAGCCACACAACCCAGCCAAGCCGCACTGCTTCGAGGCAATGCCTGCTTAACCCCGAAGCCAGCCGCACCAATGTGTCGGAGGAATCACCATACACCTGGCGACCATGTCAGCGTGCACTGCACCCACCCCGCCACAGGAGTCGCTAGTGCGCGATGGGCCAAATCCTCCCCTAACCCGGACAACGCTGGGCCACGGGTCTCCCGGTCGCGGCCGGCTGCGGCTAAGCCTGGACTCAAACCAGGATCTCTAGTGACACAGAGAGCCCAATCTGGAGAGTAGCATCCCTCTATCATATCCTAACTTTTAGCCAGGGTAAATAAAAGCAGTGACGCTGAGCAGAGAGCAGGGATTAATGGATAGCACCATGGGAGGCCAGGGGAATTACCAGCCAACAATGTAAAGCAGATGTGATTGTACGGTTGTTAAATGACTTTACTGCCATGTAAAAACCAGTGAGAGACGACACAAAGAGGACTAGCTAATTACTAAAGACCAACTGGTAATTGAACTGACATGGAATGCTAAGACTGCATTTCCTGTTGGAACCCACATAGAATGTATGTCAAGTTACTCCCATTTCTCCTTTTGTGATAAATGACACATACCACTTCTTGGCTCCTCCATTAGCAAATTGAGTCCAACATAATCAAATACATATTTGTGATTGTTGTTATACTAAACTGTGTTTATTCCACTGCCATCGTGTGATGCATAATTTAATGCAAGACATGCATATGGCTCAATACTGATTAGCCATTCTCCATTAATAATTCAAAAACCAAGGACCACACGTAAACAAGGCTTACTGCAGTCATGCTTGGCCATCTGTATGACTGGGGTAGAGCCGGCCTGGCCACATGCTACATGCTGAGAATACAACTTGCTCGGCAGAAATGCCAGTCTGTCTCTCAGTCTGGAATATCAGCAGAGCAGAATGATAATGAGGTGTCCCCCACACACACAAGTGAACACACCAACACTCATACACACATACACCCACAAACACATACTGTACACACACATATGTTTTACTATCCTTGTGGGGACCTACAATTTATTTCCATTCAAAATTATATTTTCCCTTATCCCTAACCCTAAATCTAATACTAAACCTAACCCCTAATCCTAATTCTAACGATAACCCTAATTGTAACCCAAAACCTAAACCCTAAGCCTAAAATAGCCTTTGTCCTTGTGGGGACCATGTTTTACTATCCTAGTGAGGATTTCTGGTCCCCACAAGGATACTAAAACCAAAAAAACACACAAACACAGAGAGACAGACACACACAGCCTTCTGCTCCCCAGACTTTTCACCCTAGTCAGCTGAGGGAATCTTCTGCTCTATTTGCTGCTGAGGGAGGTTCATTCCTGGCACAGCTCCATTGAGGGAAAACAATAGCACCTCCATGTCGCCATCACACAAGGCAGCAGTCTACCCCTTGTGGAGGGTCTAACAGAGCTGATCCTCCCATAATAAGTGGATTATCCTAGGCCTTGTTTAACTGTCAGCCTTTAATGAATACAACAGGGGCATATCTAAGTTTACTTTATTGAAGGCAAATCGACTTACTATGACTGTGATATGTGATTGTCCCACCTAGCTATATTAAGATGAATGATCTAACTGTAAGACTCTCTGGATAAGAGCGTCTTCTAAATGACAGAAATATAAATGTAAAATGTTGTTTAAATGTCAGATTTACTGAATGCAACAGGGGCTTATCTAAGTTTACCCTTTATAAATAACATAAAGACAAATATTAAATTAATATATATGATTAATATTATATGCGATATTCCTTTTATTCATTGAAAGTAGTAAATAGATTATGAATCGTTGTATTGTTTGTATTTTGTGCTTTTACATTTGGCTATGGTTACAACTTACTACCTACGTGGTATTAGGGAAACATACTGCATATCTGACCCCTGTGGGGAATCAGACTTCTGCTAAGCCCTCATAGGAACCGTGGGAAACTGTAGGATTTTTGCAAGTTACAAGCATTTTGATTTCCCTCAGGGAGCATGAATGAGGACCAGGTTAGGTTAAGATCCTGGTGCAACTATATGGTCCATTATATGACTGGACAGAACGGATCAAATTACCTATAAGCAAAGATCCCATGGAGCAGGTCAGTCGAATGAGTAAAATTAGTCAAATCATTTCTCTAGAATAAACACTAATAACCACAGACTACCATCACAACGATGTTATAATATATCCATTTGTTATACTATGACATTGCACAATTGTCAACTAAGAATTCCTTGCAGGTAATTAGATGCCATGTATTGTGATGAAATAGTATGTGAGCCAGACTTGCAGCATTGCATGGGGTGACTACAGCCCCAAAGCCAGATTAGATAGTGTTAGTTTATGGAGATGCCAGGTGTTTTTTTGAGAGCCCGTGTCTCTGGTAGGCTAGTCTGTAGAGTAGAAGAGCAGCAGGTGCTCCTCCCTGCCCATGCTCGTGTAGTAATCTCCTTCACAAGGCAGCGGCCCCCTCACCCCTCAGACTGCTCCATACGGGCGCCATGCTAATCACAGTCACAGCCCAGCCTGCCAGCCAGCCACACAGCCCAACACAGATGTGCCTGAGATCAGACTGAACATAAACACCCCGGCCCAGGCCAGCCCAGAAGTCTGGGTATGGACTAGGCTGTAAAGCCTGGGTTAGCCTGTGTTTAGCCTGTGTTTAGCTAACACCCCCTTAGTAGGGATCATGGGGAGCAGGCTTTGCCTTCACTGGGATATAGGCCTACTGCATGCATACCTCTGTATCTTCAAGTGTCAATCCCCCTACATTTTGGTTCTTCCTTTTTGACAGAACATTTAACTATATCAGCTTGTTTGTCAAAGTAAAATATCCCGTCAAACATTGTCATTTTCCCTTCAATGCATATTTTTTTCAAGGCAGCTCTGTCTGGGGACCAAGGAGAGAGTGAGAGATCATGGAGCATCTGTGCTCATATGACCTGATGATGTGGTGGGGAGGGGACGATCGCTAAAGCTCCCCACTAAGGCCTCATTAGTAAACACACACGCAACCACAGTAACCCACACACACCATCACTTTTGTCCCCAAGACAGGTTGTGACCGAGACTGTAATCATGTAATCCCCCCACACTGAATCCATTGGTTCTGTTGGACACCCCCCAATATGGTTAACCGCCGCAGAGCCATTCACTGTGACCAGTGCCAGGCCCCAGTCGAGGCCACATTCACTCACTGGGCCTTTCCCACAACCTCCAGGCACCTTGGAGGAAGTCATCCATGACTAACTGTGCTCCTTAATCAAAGACTGAATGTAGAAGTTGTCCCGGAGGTTGGCTGCTGCAAGTGCGGCATTAGCAAAGCACATGCTCTCCTTTCAGCAGGAAACAATGGCACCCATTGTCTTGGTGCAGAACTGTCCATTTTGATTTAGAGGGGCTCTTTCCAGCAGATAGACAATACAGAGGAGCTATATTTGTCCCCAATACACCAGTACACTATTGGGACAGGACTTCACAGCATCAGAAAATCAAAAGAGCTCTCTGTTTGAACGTTTTTATTTGTTATGTCAAATGACTCATATCCTTCTTTTCTAATGTTTGTATAGGAAACATTGTGAATGACAATCTTTTTTTCTGGAAAAAATTGTCACTCAGAAGAACAAATGTTATACTTGTATAATATGCAATAATGATGCTTTCCGAAGCTTACCGTAATAAAGGAACCATATCAGCAGATACTGATGTCTGGTGTCTCATCTTATTAAAGGGGGTCCTTTATTCAGTGTGTTGTTGTTGTGACAAGATGGATTCTACTAGAACTGATGTAACGGGCTCAAGTGAATGTCACAACAAGGGCTAACTGTGACAAATGGATGTGGGGAGAGACAGGACAGGATTCCGGCCTGGGTTTCCTCTCTGATAACAGTAGGTCTACACTGTCTCTAGCAAGAGTGGAACGCTCAGGTTACCCTACAACAAAAGAAGACAAGAAACGCTCACAGTAAAACACTCTTTTGAATTAGTCTTTAATCCAGACTAGCAAAGACATGCTTAGAGAATGTGGGAGCCATGCCTTAAAATCAATTGAATATAAATGTTAACTTTCAACTGTTCTGCTAAAGCCTTATCTCATGTTGTTTGACCCATAACTTCAGTTGGTTTATTAATAGCACTAACCCATACAAAAAAAGAAAGATGTTTTGTCCATTGTGTTCCCATCCTGGTACTGTCCTCACCATTAATACATCTCTGCCATTCTCTGGTAAACATCCTGCGAACCAATCTAACTGACCTATTACAACTGACATGTTCTTCTCTACAAAATGGCGCCGGAAGAAATGGCAACCGTTTTACGGGCGCCCAACCAATTGTGCTATTATGTGTTTTTTTCACGTCATTTGTAACTTATTTTATACATAATGTTTCTTACAGCAAAAAAGAGCTTCTGGATATCAGGACAGCAATCACTCACCTCGGATTAGACAAAGATTTTTTCTTCAACAAGCAAGACGCACAGGACATTCTCCAAACACCCGACAGGGCCAACTAACCCGTTATTTTTTATATGTATTTTTTTACATTTCACCTTTATTTAACCAAGTAGGCTAGTTGAGAACAAGTTCTCATTACAACTGCGACCTGGCCAAGATAAAGCAAAGCAGTGTGACACAGACAACAACATAGAGTTACACATGGAATAAACAATAAACAAGCCAATAACACAATAAACAAGTCAATGACACAGTAGAAAAAAGGAAAGTCTATATACAGTGTGTGCAAAAGGCATGAGGAGGTAGGAAATAAATAGGCCATAGTAGCGAAGAATTACAATTTAGCAGATTATCACTGGAGTGATAAATGAGTAGATGATGATGTGCAAGTAGAGATACTGGTGTGCAAAAGAGCAGAAAAGTAAATCAAACAGTATGGGGATGAGGTAGGTAGATTGGGTGGGCTATTTACAGATGGACTATGTACAGCTGCAGCGATCGGTTAGCTGCTCAGATAGCTGATGTTTAAAGTTGGTGAGGGAAATAAAAGTCTCCAGCTTCAGCGATTTTTGCAATTCGTTCCAGTCACTGGCAGCAGAGAACTGGAAGGAAAGGCGGCCAAATGAGGTGTTGGCTTTGGGGATGATACCTGCTGGAACGTGTGCTACGGGTGGGTATTGTTATCGTGACCAGTGAACTGAGATAGCTTCACCTAGCATAGACTTATAGATGACCTGGAGCCAGTGTGTCTGGCGACGAATATGTAGCGAGGGCCAGCCGACTAGAGCATACAGGTCGCAGTGGTGGGTGGTATAAGATGATTTGGTAACAAAACGGATGGCACTTTGATAGACTGTGATAGACTGCATCCAGTTTGCTGAGTAGAGTATTTGCAAGAGGAAGCGAAGCAGGTACAGAGGACAAAGAGCCGGATGCCTGGTCAGGACCCGGAAAAGGCGAGTGGGAAAGCTGCCGTTACCGTCAATACTACTCGCCAACGTGCAATTATTGGACAATAAACTAGACGAGGTACGATCACGAATATCCTACCAACGGGACATTAAAAACTGTAATATCATATGTTTCACGGAATCGTGGCTGAATGACGACATGGATATTCAGCTAGCGGGATATACGCTGCACCGGCAAGATAGAACAGCACACTCCGGTAAAACGGGGGGGGGGGGGGGTGCGGTCTGTGCATATTTGTAAATAACAGCTGGTGCACGAAATCTAAGGAAGTCTCTAGATTTTGCTTGCCTGAAGTAGAGTATATTTTGATAAATTGCAGGCCACACTACTTGCCTAGAGAGTTTTCAGCTATACTTTTCGTGGCTGTTTATTTACCACCACAGACAGATGCTGGCACTAAGACCGCACTCAGTCAGCTGTATAAGGAAATAAGCAAACAGGAAACCCCTCACCCAGAGGCGGCGCTCCTGGTGGCCGGATAATTTAATGCAGGGAAACTGAAATCAGTTCTACCAAATTTCCAACAACATGTTAAATGTGCAACCAGAGGGAAAAAATTCTAGATCACCTGTACTCCACACACAAAGACGCGTACAAAGCTCTCCCTCACCCTCCATTTGGTAAATCCGACCACAACTCTATCCTCTGATTCCTGCTTACAAGCTAAAATTAAAGCAAGAAGCACCAGTGACTCGGTCTATAAAAAAGTGGTTAGATGAAGCAGATGCTAAACTACAGGACTGTTTTGCTATCACAGACTGGAACATGTTCTGGGATTATTCCAATGGCATTGAGGAGTACACCACATCAGTCACTGGCTTTATCAATAAGTGCATCGAGGACGTCCCCACAGTGACTGTACGTACATACCCCAACCAGAAGCCATGGATTACAGGCAACATTCGCACTGAGCTAAAGGGTAGAGCTGCCGCTTTCAAGGTGTGGGACTCTAACCCGGAAGCTTACAAGAAATCCTGCTATGCCCTGCAACGAACCATCAAACAGGCAAAGCGTCAATACAGGGCTAAGATTGAATCATACTACGCCGGCTCCGACGTTTTATGTGGCAGAGCTTGCAAACTATTCCAGACTACAAAGGGAAGCACGGCCGCGAGCTGCCCAGTGACACAAGCCTACCAGACAAGCTAAATCACTTCTATGCTCGCTTCGAGGCAAGCAACACTGAGGCATGCATGAGGGCATCAGCTGTTCCGGATGACTGTGTGATCACACCCTCCGTAGCCGACGTGAGTAAGACCTTTAAACAGGATAACATGCACAAGGCTGCGGGGCCAGACGGATTACCAGGACGTGTGCTCCAGGCATGTGCTGACCAACTGGCAGGTGTCTTCACTGACATTTTCAACATGTCCCTGATTGAGTCTGTAATACCAACATGTTTCAAGCAGACCACCATAGTCCCTGTGCCCAAGAACACAAAGGCAACCTGCCTAAATGACTACAGACCCGTAGCACTCACGTCCATAGCCATGAAATGCTTTGAAAGGTTGGTCATGGCTCACATCAACACCATTATCTCAGAAACCCTAGACCGACTCCAATTTGCATACCGCCCAAACAGATCCACAGATGATGCAATCTCTATTGCACTCCACACTGCCCTGTCTCTCCACACTGTCTTGTAACCAAGACTAAGGAGATGATTGTGGACTACAGGAAAAGGAGGACCGAGCACGCCCCCATTTTTATCGACAGGGCTGTAGTGGAGCAGGTTGAGAGCTTCAAGTTCCTTGGTGTCCACATCAACAACAAACTAGAATGTTTCAAAGACACCAAGACAGTCGTGAAGAGGGCACGACAAAGCCTATTCGCCCTCAGGAAATGAAAAAGATTTGGCATGGGTTCTGAGATCCTCAAAAGGTTCTACAGCTGCAACATCGAGAGCATCCTGACTGGTTGCATCACTGCCTGGTACGGTAACTGCTCGGCCTCTGATTGCAAGGCACTACAGAGGGTAGTGCGAACGGCCCAGTACATCACTGGGGCTAAGCTGCCTGCCATCCAGGACCTCTACACCAGGCGGTGTCAGAGGAAGGCCCTAAAAACTGTCAAAGACCCCAGCCACCCCAGTCATAGACTGTTCTCTCTACTACCGCATGGCAAGCGGTACCGGAGTGCCAAGTCTAGGACAAAAAGGCTTCTCAACAGTTTTACCCCCAAGCCATAAGACTCCTGAACAGGTAATCAAATGGCTACCCGGACTATTTGCGTTGTGTGACCCCCCACACCCTTCTTTTTATGCTGCTGCTACTCTCTGTTTATCATATATGCATAGTCACTTTAACTATACATTCATGTACATACTATCTGCATTGTGTCCCACCACCCGCCAACCCCTCTTTTACACTACTTCTACTCTCTGTTCATCATATATGCATAGTCACTTTAACCATATCTACATGTACATACTACCTCAATCAGCCTGACTAACCAGTGTCTGTATGTAGCCTTGCTACTTTTATAGCCTCGCTACTGTATATAGCCTGTCTTTTTACTGTTGTTTTATTTCTTTACCTACTTATTGTTCACCTAATACCTTTTTTGCACTATTGGTTAGAGCCTGTAATTAAGCATTTCACTGTAAGGTCTACCTACGCCTGTTGTATTAGGCGCACGTGCCAAATAAACTTTGATTTGATTTGATTTGATGGGTGATGAGAGTCCTTTTGTCTCAATGGGCATTTCATCATGAAGATATGGTCAAATGAACTGTCAAACTAAGTGTCTTCTTTGTCGTATGAAAATATGACCAGAGCTATTTCTATCTGATGTGTAGTGAAATATAAATAGCAATATTTGTTAACATGTTTGAGCGTAACCATGGACAACAGTAGTCCACATGATTGGATGTGTTTGGGAAAAACTTCAAGAAAAGTGTACAGTGCTGGACTGTTTCATGTTTTTGGTTTTGTCTGGTGGCTTTCCTGGTGGGACAGCTTCGAGCAACTAATTGTAACTGGCACTTATGAAAACAATGTCCCAGAACATCCGTTTCTTGACATCACTTTTCATCATGTGGTCAGTTAAATGAAATATATATAGCATCAACCTGTCAAACCTTATCGCTTATTGTATTTTTATGTTTTACAAATAAACCCCAGCCTCCAAAAAAACAACATTGGCTTTAAATGTATATCTTCATGCTTTGTTTACAGTTATCATTGACATGTTTTTCTCGTTTAATGTCATCGCTGTTTATGGGACAGTCTGGGTTTAGATACCCACGTCCTCCGCCATAACGGTTGTCTTTGAAGTTGCTGACACGTTAACGCAAAACAAAAAGGGTCAGCTTTTAAAGGGAGAACATAAAACTTGGTCAGACATGGTTTCTTTTCTCTACGTGATTATGCTCCGTATCAGACTGTTTAAGAGGAGCGTTTTAAAGGGAGCTTTGGGGCCTTAAGCTGGGGGGGGGGCTGAAGTGGTGGTTCTCCATTATTCTCTTTCACTGGGGGCTGCCATTTTCATTGAAATGAAGGCAATCTATCAGGGGCCCGTATAGCTCTTTTCACAGCAGAATAAAGGGTGTGCTTTAGACAGACCTGTCCATGGGATGCACAGACATGGGACACAACAGATGTGTTAAACACAGTGAACCCTCTGACAAAAGTTCAGAAGGGGGACTTCTGCATCCTTTAAGAGGGGCAGCTTTATGCTAATTGCTGAATAGAGTTGCTCAAAGCTGGTTCATCTCTGATGCCTTTGGTGAGCACGTCCGAGGACGCCCATGTCACAAAGCAAAGAGCTGTCTCTTCCCTCCATTTTCAGGTTGTGAGTGTAAGTGAGAGAAAAGGCTTAGTATGAGCTTCTTCCACTCAGTGAAATGCAATGATGCCGCATGATCCCAGCATCACAACCCTAGTTTGAGGGGGGAAATAGATTTTTTGGTATGCATTACATTCAGTTAAAAGTAGTACACACCATACTGTCCTGTTTTTCCATCTATTAAATCTATAAACCTAGTATAGAATCTTAAAATCAATAGATTAGTAGCATTATATTGAGCTGTTGTAGTCTGGGGACAGACACATTGTGTAGTCAGGATCACATGTTTTACTATGGCGCTACGTACAGCTTGAAGCCATGTTAGTGCTGGGGCCTAGCCTGGCTCCTTCTGTGTCAGAGACTCCTGTGGGAATAAAGGTTTAGCACTATCCATGTGGGACTGCAGCCTATTCCACAATGTCAATCCAACCACACAAAACAACACTCCCTGTGTTGTGTCAATCTTTTACTTCACATGAAAAAGTATTTCTCATCTAAAGAAAATATAAGTAATATCCCTAAACATGCAACTGGTTGTTCGAGAAAAACCTAACTCCTATATTTCATCTTCTACATTTAAGTGTCCCTTCTTTGGTGCTAAAGTGGGAGGAGTGAAGGTCCCGGCAAGCAGCTTTAAACCCGGGGGTAAACAATGGGAGCTTGGCGTGGACAGCCCAAGGCAAGCCATCTGCCATGGAGAGAGTGGAGTCCCATTGTCAGTCATTGTGGAATGTGTGGCCAGATTGATGAGGGTGATTCCTTCAGGGTCCTCCGAGGCAGCAGACAGCACAGAGAGAACACCATGGACAGGGCACACCACAGAGCACACCATAGAGCACACCACAGGGAACACCACAGAGCACACCACAGGGAACACCACAGTGCACACCACAGGGAGCACCTCCTGGCTCCCTGTCCCTGTCCCTGTCCCTGTCCCTGTCCCTGTCCCTGTCCCTGTCCCTGTCCCTGTCCCTGTCCCTGTCCACCAATCACAGGAGGATTCAGCAGCAGGGCTTTCTGTGCTCTGTAAATATAGAGGGAATGTACTTTTTTAAGTCAATGTGAAGTTAGCCTACATAAAACCAAGGTTATCAGTGCTCTCAACGGTCATTTTTCACTTCAGTGGAACATTGTGGACATACCACAAGAGATTAAGCAGAGATGCTTTCTGGTTTGTAAATGTAGTTTGTAATACCCATTGAAATGTAGCAATTTCTCAAAGTTGATAGATGAAAGTAGAATTAATCCTCTTACATGTAGAATGGTTGAACCCATCATACGTTTCAAAGTGAATTCCTTGTTATAAACCTTGTTAATGTCCGACAACAGATCTTTCCAGCAGTGCAGTCATTCTCTGTGGAACGTGTTTTGATCTGTGGTTTTTGTTGTTGTGAGTGACCTTTCTGGAACCTTAATCGATAACAAAGAGCCTGGTTCCTCTCTAGGTTTCTTCCTAGGTTCCTGCCTTTCATGGGAGTTTTTCCTAGCCACCGTGCTTCAACATCTGCATTGCTTGCTATTTGAGGTTTTAGGCTGGGTTTCTGTATAGCACTTTGTGACATCGGCTGATGTAAAAAGGGCTTTATAAATCAAATTGATTGATTGATTGAAGAAATTGACATATGACTTTATTGGTTGATAATCATCCATGAGATTTGACATTGACTGTAAAAGGCACAGTCAGGAACTAGAGAGAGGGTATGACTTTCTCCTGAACATTGGGAGAGAGGGAAACCATTGACAGGAGGCTGGAGTCCTGCTGTGTTGTGGGTAATGTGTGCATGCCTTGGTCGGCAACCCCTGACCCTCTCAGCAGGTGTGTGTGGCCAGGCTTTATTGAGAGAGGTGCCCTCTCTGGCCTTTCCTAGAGGGGGTGGATCATTGGTGGGGGAGGAGGGGCCTGCACAGGACAGATGTTGTATGTGAAAACCTCCAGGGAAAGCGTGCCGTCACTAAAGGGGGGAGGGCAGAACAATAAGGCAGATCTCTGACACAAGCAGCCACACAACACACAAGCCCCCTGTTTCCATGGCAGCTTGTTGCTCTGGCAGCAGTACTAAGACCCGTCTGTTCACTGTGACATAAATTATGCCCTGGGATCCGGGAATCCAAAAAACGAAATATGCCTTTATTCCACTACTGCAATCATAAAACCATGTCGGTCAAAACCCACAATGTTTTTGTAAATTGTGAAGTCAGTATGATGAACCAAATAACAACACTTCACACAGAGCATTGTTGTAGCCATATGGTTTCATCATCCCTCTCACCATCTGTTTGCATGTGATTTCATGAATAGATCATGCCTGCACCACTCATTTGTATAAAACCAAAATGGAGGTTGCACAATATGGTTAACTGTGCCACAATTGTAGAGTAATTTCCATTATGTGGGATGATGAAAGAAGATCGGTTGCATTTGAACCGTCTCTGACAAACAAACAGTTTTGTGTCCACTGCGCAGTCAGAGAGTCAGTGTTCTGCAGGGTCCTGGGCCACTATTCATAAAGCGTCTAAGAGTAGGAGTGCTGATCTAGGATCAGTTTAGTCTTTTAGATCATCTGCTTATAAGGACAAGGGGGGACCTGTTCCTAGATCAGCCAAATTATGAAAACAGGCCCAGGTCCTATAGTTGTAATAGACTCCGTCTTGAATCCTGACCAACGCACATGGACAGAGTGTCTGAGGAATGCACTGTGTCTGGGGACAATTCCAACATGGAATTGCTAAAGCTTCAAAGCGGTGGGGTGTAGCAGACAGCACAGCTTGTTGTCCTGTCTGTTTACTGCGCTTGGGTCGTTTCCTTTGAGGAGATGGCTGCTGCAGAGGAATGTGAGAGTCTGCCACTGTCTTTGATCAATCCACGGCCTAATCAGGTCATAGTACACAATAAATGAGCAGTAAACCAGTCACTTCAATAGCTTCAATCGCTGACAACTCTTTCCAATTGAGTAATAATGCACACAAGCACATTGCATCATTACTGTAGTAAACCTTCATGGCCAGGAGAGAGTCTCTGCAGCTAGTCTAGATCTAGTTTCTCAAGCCTGGCCACCATAAAATGATCTTGGAAGTGACATGTTTTTTTTGTTTATTTTAACCTTTATTTAACTAGGCAAGTCAGTTAGGAAGAAATTCTTAATCACAATGACGGCCTACCCCGGCCAAATCCGGACGACGCTGGGCCAATTATGCACCGCCCTATGGGACTCCAAATCACAGCTGGTTGTGATACAGCCTGGAATCAAACCAGGGTCTGTAGTGATGCCTCTAGCACTGAGATGCAGTGCCTTAGACCGCTGCGCCACTCAGGAGCCCAAGAATGATGAAGGTGATTGGAATGGAAGGTGCATGGAAGATCATAAAACCAAAACAATATAATGATGAAAGATATATGAAAGATATGGGGAACAATACATGGAGAAACTGTAGCTGTTCAGCACTCCACAGTGAGTGACACGGGATGATTTTTCACTCAGACAAATCTGTGAGAAGACCTTGCATTGACTTTTCTCCGTGCTGACCTGTTTTTGTTACATTGAATTTACATTCAGAGAGCATTTTGAACTTAGTTCCTGGAAGGTTTTCACATGAAATGCTCAGGGGGAAACGGAGGGAGAACAGGCAACCTCTAAGAATAAATGGTAATCGGGCAGGAACCGAGGAGAAAGTCTTAGGAAGCAGTTTAAAAGGAAGCTGCTGTGAGTAGAAAACATTGCCTCGCTGTGCTAGTGTTTTTTCTTTTTTCAACATGACCTTGTCTATAAAATATCTTTGTTCATTTTGCCAGGGGTCTCTGCTCTTCTCTGCCTCCAGGACAATGTTCGGAGGGTAAACGCTGGTGCCTTGTATGGGAGATGTCAGTCCAATGATGCATGACATTTGTATAACATTACTGGGTTCACAGCCTTGGGTCAAAGTGACCCAGGGAAAAGAAAGAGCCAGGTCCAGGCCTGAGGATAAATCTTGAACTTCAGCCATCAGAAAGAAAGCACAGGTCAAATAACCCTTAGATATGCATCTTGGCTTTAGCTCGGCTATCAAGTCTTTGAAACGATCTAAAGATTATTGCTTCAAATGTTTTGCCCCAAGAGCCATGGTCATCATCTCCCATTGAGAGACACCAAAGAAAGCCCCTTCGGAACCTATAGAGATGATGTACAGTTTGTACAATAGGAGGTCTACCATTTTCTTCTTCTAATTGTGACCAAACCAAAATGGATGTTGCACAATATGGTTAACTGTGCCACAATTGTAGAGTAATTTCCATTATGTGGGATGATGAAAGAAGATCGGTTGCATTTGAACCGTTTCTGACAAACAAACAGTTTTGTGTCCACTGCGCAGTCAGAGAGTCAGTGTTCTGCAGGGTCCTGGTCCACTATTCATAAAGCGTCTAAGAGTAGGACTATTCACTATTCATTTATTTACCTTATGGAATTTGTGTTGCAAAAGTAATACTATTGCATGGAAGTTTTTTTTAAATGGGGGATGAAGATCTGTTATATTTTTGGGACAGATACATAGTGTGGCCTCTTGAATGTCTAGCCAAGTTTCACGTGTATTTATTTTGTGAGATTAGTCAATGATACACCACTGATTTACAATGTGATTTGTTGAGCATGCAAATTAACAGACCTAGGCCCGGTTTCTATATAGCGATAGAATTTAGGCTTACGATCTTTCCTACATTTCCCAAAACACCCCGCAGAGAATGTTCGCTAAGTGCGTCGTTGAGGCATTTGGGGGCAGCAGGTAGCGTAATGGTTAGAGCATTGGGACAGTAACCCAAAGGTTGCTGGAGCGAATCCCTGAGCTGACAAGGTGAAAATCTGTCGTTCTGCCCCTGAACAAGGCAGTTAACCCACTGTTCCGCGGTAGGCCGTCATTGTAAATAAGAATTTGCTCTTAACTGACTGCGTAGTTAAATAAAGGTTAAATTTAAAATAATTATGTGTCGATACTGATAGGATGGAAAGAAAGGCAGCACTGCTCTCGGGTCAGCTTTCGCCATTCAAATCTTACCTTAACAATAGAATTATTCCACAATACTGACGACGGATCAACTCCTAGAAAGATATTAGATCCTATGGCTGCAAATATGGAGACGGCTTATTCTAATGCTTACCCTATAATATTGCACTAAATCAAGATTTGACACATCATTGCGCACATGTAAGGCCATACTTCAAGAAATATATTGGGGCAAAAAAATGTGACAGTTGCCAAATAGATAAATAAAACCAAATTTAATGAACATGAAATTGATTTCAATATAATTGAAATATACAGAAAGTATTCATACCCCTTGACTTATTCCACATTTTGTTGTGTTACAGCCTGAATTCAGAATGGAATAAATGTAGTTTTTTTTCTCACCCATCTGCACACAATACCCCATAACGACAAAGTGAAAACATGTTACATTTTTTTGTGTGCAAATGTATTGAAAATGAAATACAGAATGATCTCATTTACATATGTTTGCACACCACTGAGTCAATACTTTGTAGAGCATCTTTGCCAGTGATTACAGCTGTCTTTCTTTCTGGGTAAGTCTTTAAGAGCTTTCATACCTGGATTATGTAACATTTGCCAATTATTATTTTCTAAATTCTTCAAGCTCTGTCAATTTGGTTGTTGATCATTGCTAGATAACCATTTTTAGTTCTTGCCATAGATTTTCAAGTAGATTTAAGTCAAAGCTGTAACTCGGCCACTCAGGAACATTCACTGTCTTCTTGGTAAGCAACTCTGTTGTAGATTTGTCCTTGTGTTTTAGGTTATTGTCCTGCTGGAAGGGGAATTCATCTCCCAGTTAATGGCTGCAGCAACTTACTCTGTAGCTCTGCCAGCTCTTTCTATATCATTTATATATGTATCACTTTCAGCTCTCAGTAACCACCACAAACACCTTATAGAAAATAGGCTAAAATATAAGGCACATTGCCACAAAGTTAAAAACAAACAGACTACTTTGATGGTTTTTGCATATAGAGCTGGGTTTCTTCACATTTAAATGAAGACTTTTAAAACAGGCATCTACAGTATCTGTTTTTTGTCAGACTTTCACATGTTTTCTACCACAACCACAAACCCTACAGCAGTTTCTGGTTCTCACCTCTGAGATATGATCTTCCTCACAGACAAACTGACAACAGTCTTTCCCAAGGTTTGTTTCCTACTGTGTCATTACAATACAGACAAAAGTATTACAATAGAGAGGAGCAACTTAGAGGTTATTCTTCACCGCTGTATTGCTAGGACAAACGGGTTTTAAAGCAACGGTTATTTTAGGAATCCAGTACTGCAGCTCATTTTAAGACATCTTGCTCAAACATATTGGCGTAGTCCAGAACATGCCTAGAGGTAGGAAAATATAGTGAACAAAAATATAAACGCAACATATAAAGTGTTGCTCCCATGTCTCATGAGCTGAAATAAAAGATCCAAGACATTTTCCATATGCACAATAAGCGTATTTCTCTCAAATGTTGTGCACAAATTTGTTTACATCCCTGTTAGTGAGCATTTCTCCTTTGCCAAGATAATACATCCACCTGACAAGTGTAGTATATCAAGAAGCTGATTTAACAGCATGATCATTACACAGGTGCACCTTGTGCTGGGGCAATAAAAGGCCATTCTAAAATGTGCAGTTTTGTCACACAACACAATGCCACAGATGTCTCAAGTTGAGGAAGCTTGCAATTGGCATGCTGACTGCAGGACTGTCCAACAGAGCTGTTGCCAGAGAACTGAATGTTGATCTCTCTACCATAAGCCGCCTCCAATGTCATTTTAGAGAATTTGGCAGTATGTCCAACAGGCCTCACACCCGCAGACCACATGTAACCACGCCAGCCCAGGACCTCCACATCCTGCTTCTTCACCTGCAGGATCATCTGAGACCAGCCACCCAGATAACTGATGAAACTGTGGGTTTGCACAACTTAATAATTTCTGCACAAACTGTCAGAACCCATCTCAGGGAAGCCCATCTGCATGCTCGTTGTCCTCACTAGGGTCTTGACCTGACTACAGTTTTTTGTGTCATACCCAACTTCAGTGGGCAAATGCTCACCTTCGATGGCCACTGGCATGCTGGAGAAGTGTGCCCTTCATGGATGAATCCCAGTTTCAACTGTACTGGACAGATGGCAGACAGTGTGTATGGCATCGTCTTTGCGAGCGGTTTGCTGAGGCCCATTGTGGTGCCATTCATCCGCCGCCATTAAGTCATGTTTCAGCATGATAATGCACAGCCCTATGTCGCAAGGATCTGTACACAATTCCTGGAAGCTGAAAATGTCCCAGTTCCTCCATGGCCTGCATACTCACCAGACATGTCACACATTGAGCATGTTTGGTATGCTCTGGATAGACTTGTACAACAGCGTGTTCCAGTTCCCGCCAATATCCAGCAACTTCGCACAGCCATTTAAGAGGAGTGGGACAACAACCCACAGGCTACAATCAACTGATCAACTCTATGCAAAGGAGATGTGT
Source organism: Salvelinus alpinus (assembly GCF_045679555.1). Lineage (NCBI taxonomy): Eukaryota > Metazoa > Chordata > Actinopteri > Salmoniformes > Salmonidae > Salvelinus > Salvelinus alpinus. The sequence goes on from NC_092086.1 coordinate 47,780,216, forward strand.
CATGCTGCATGAGGCAAATGGTGGTCACACCAGATACTGACTGGTTTTCTGATCCACGCCCCTAGCTTTTCTTTAAGATATCTGTGACCATCAGTCACATATCTGTATTCCTAGTCATGTAAAATCCATAGATTAGGGCCTAAGGAATTTATTTAAAATCACAGATTTCCTTATATGAACTGTAACTCAGTAAAATCGTTTAAATTATTGCATGTTGCGTTTATATTTTTGTTCAGTGTAATTTCCAGTAGTTCAGAGTGACCAGCACCCTGGCTATGTTGAGGGACTTAAAACAAATTGAATGAGATTACATTGAAATAATTCATTGAGTGAGCACATGAGCTAGGGTGCTCAGTCAGTAGCAAGCCAGGAGCAGTTTGAGCCAAGTCAAACATGGAAACCTCATCATAGTGTGAGCAGAAGTTAGGCCCGGGG